>NC_143563.1:73830576-73980769 GCF_054136105.1 Typopeltis vanoorti | reverse complement strand
TAGTGAAGATGGTAAACTAAATATGGAAAGAGAATCAACAAAGCTGGTATGGTGGGAAGTCAACTGAATAAATTTATATGGAATAAGAGAGAAATTAGTCAAAAAATTAGTTATACAAATAAATTAGGTATACAAGATTTCAAACCAATTTTGACTTATAGATCTGAAAGCTGGGTCAGAATTAAAACACTTGACCAAAATAGAAACAAGAGAAAGATTAAGGGCATGAACTGATGGCATCAATGGCAATATCATATTAAAAATATTAGGAAAGAACTTGACGTTGTTAGCATCCAGGAATGTGTTAGCAAAGCTAATCTCAGGTGGTATGGTCACTTAAACAGAATGAGAGAGGAAAGATTAGCAAAACAAGTGTTCTCTGCCATGCTAGCAGAATAAGATCCAGAGGAAGACAAAGAAGTAGATGGATTA
Organism: Typopeltis vanoorti; assembly: GCF_054136105.1. NCBI lineage: Eukaryota > Metazoa > Arthropoda > Arachnida > Uropygi > Thelyphonidae > Typopeltis > Typopeltis vanoorti. The sequence continues at coordinate 73,980,337 of NC_143563.1, read as the reverse complement.
ATACAGTAAAAAGTGACTTAGAAGAAAGAAGTATAAGATCTGATAATGGTCAAGAGATACCTGGCCAATGAAGCAATTGGATGTTGTGATTTTTGAGTAACTCTTTCACTTTTTGACTGATAACAGATTGATTTGGAGAAAAATTGTTGATAGAGAGTTAATAATGATGTAAGTTCATGTAGCACTATCATAATTTCCAGCACACCCCTTTAGAATACATGTCAGGAATTTGATGATGAGAAAAACTCAGTAAGACAGAATACCACCTACCCACCCCCAACACATACAACAAAAATGAAACTCACCTGATCCTGCGACTCCAACTGTAGCTGCTCCAGCACCAATAAACTTTGCAGCAGAGTCAATGTCCCTACAAGCTAAACTAGTATGTAGCTTACGGGCAACCTAATTATGAAATTATATGAAACATTAGTACTCTCACATAGTATATAACATCAGAATTCTTATGAGTATACATAATGTTGGTGTTTATCATAAAGCAGATGTATAATGTAATAATATATTATAAATCAATGTGTGTGTGTGTGTGTGTAACCCAATAACCAAAGAACAATGATTTAGTAAGTGATTAGTCCTCTTATTCTCAAACTCAGATCAAATCATTTATTTAGTGTCATGTTCTGCAAACACTGTACAAACTGTCTTTTCTTTTTGCAGAGATCAGTAGCAAATAGGTCACATTAAGTCAGTCTTTCATCTGGTATGATTACATTACTATGAAGAGCAAGGACATGTCGGTGCATGGCCCACAACCAAACCAAATCATATCTAGTTTTGCATCAATGTGATTTAGCATTTGCATTCTCTTAACCGGTTTAAAGTGACTTTGTGGAGTGTATTTAGATGTGGAGTTGCAGTTAAACGACGTATCCTAAGTGTATTCATTTTGTTTAGGTGCATGGAAACGGGATATTAAAATCTGTGAAACAAGCGTTCATGCTAACCAATAAAGCATATACAGTAGCAAACAAATTAATACGAACACTCACATTTTAAAGAAAAATTTTAATTTCGTGAGAATAGTACAAAAATTAAACTCCAACCTTACCTGATAATTTATATGTGCTCCTCTATTTCTAATAAGTTCATTAACTCACCAAGGCATGAACTCTACTAACATAGAACACGCATTTCTTATTTCTGCATTTATACTGAATTGTATTAAGTTATCCTTTGTATCACAATTTAATTTTCCAAGTCTCTCTTTCATTATGGCCCACAAATTTTCTATTGCATTAATGTCAAGAGAGATACCTGGCCAATGAAACAATTGGATGTTGTGATTTTTGAGGAACTCTTTCACTTTTTTTGAAATATGGCATGGAGCAAGATCCTGTTGGAAGATGAGTTTGTCTTTCTTGATCTTTGGGACCACCTTTCTCAAATATTTGTATGCATTGGTCACTTTTAATCATACCATCAACAGGCAAGAGTGATCCTGGACCATCATGTGTAACACAACCCCAGAACATCTTTTTAGTTGGGTGTTTAGGAGCTTGTTGAAGGTGGGCAGGAGAAGTCTTCACAGCTGCTGATTGTTAACATAAGGTATTCGCTTTCCTTGGAGAAAGAAGTGGCTTTATTCTAAGAATATGACCTTCCACTTCAATCTTTTTACACATTTGCCCACTGGAGCCTCTTTTTCCTGCATAGCCTTTGTCAACAGTTGTTTCTTGTTCAGTCTGTGTGGCAGTCTTCCTTGCTTCCAACAATCTTTGACAGACTATCATGTCAGAAACATTAGTTCCACTAGCTGCCAAGTTTCTTAGTCTTGTAGACTAAGAAACTTGGCAGAAAATCTCGGATTCATTTTGCTTTTCCTTTCTAGTAAACGATCTTAAGTGCAGTTTCCTTTTTGGTCCACATTTTCCTTTTCTGTCAAGAGAAGAAGTACATGTCTACCTAAACCTCTTTAAAAACACATTAACAATACCCAAACTAACACCACACTCACTGAAAATTTTAATTTAATTCTCTGCACACATCATGGATGTGTGAAGAGGACGAGTACATATCTTCGAATGCTTTCTTGAAGATGTATCCATTTTAAAGCTACATAATGAATAGATAAAAATATAAAAAATTATAAATAATTAATTAATAGCAATCACTTTCCAAAATTTAGTAACAGGCACACAATCTGTCCAATTAAGATTAGGATGGTGCCAGGGCTTCACATGATTCAAAAAATATATGACCAAATTTGAACCTACTGTAGTGTAGCATCTTGTTAAAGTTCTAGTGACACAAAATAATAAAATCTTGAACCTTCAGAATCCAAAAATCTTACATAATCTTGATGTTCTTCAATTCTAATTGTAGCAGAATGGTCAGTCCATCCAAAGTAGCAAAGATGACAAGAACAGGATATTTCATAAACACCAGGCAAGGATATAGATGGTGTACAAAATATATCTGCTAAGAGTTCTTGCAGGTATTTGTTCAGAGTTTTTGCCAGGGAACCAGGGCAAACAGCAAAAAGTCAGCTACTGGAACAAATCTGAAAACACACCCTAACTCAACATCACCAGAGTTAAAGATCGGTACTATCAACATAAGAGGCCTGAATTGCAAAGAAATGGAGATAGCTGAGGAATTAGATAAGTACCAGATCAACATAATAGGGGTGACTGAAACAAAAAAGACAAAAACTGGTGAGATCTTTCTGAGCAATAAATACAAAATGTTATATTCAGGCAATAACAATCAAGGTAAAGAAGGAGTAGCCATAGTATTCAACACAAAATACGAGGCTAATCTTCTTGAATGGCAGTCAGTCTCAAGTAGAGTAATGTAGGCAAATATGAGAATGGGGAACTGGACAATGAGACTTGTTTGTGCTTATGATCTCACAGAAGGTTCTACTAAGGTAGAAGTGGAGGAATTTTTTGAGGCCTTAGAAAAAGCAACTGACACAACGAAAAAGGAAAAGTTGGTCCTTGTTGAGGATCTAAATAGCAGAGTAGGAAATGATTGTGAGACATACAAAAATATTTTGGGAAAATTTGGAGAAAAGAGCAAAGCTAATAATAATGGCAAATATTTGTTGGATTTCTGCTCAGGACATGGACTGGTTATTACTAACACCATGTTCCAACATAAAAATGTGCACAAATTCACATGGAGAGAAGAGACAAGGAATAAGAAAAGTCTCATTAACTATGTTACTGTTGATAGTGATGTTTTCTTGCTGGTGCAGGACACCAGAGTGTACAGAGGATTTGAAATTGGAAGTGATCACTATTTAGTCTTGAGCAGAATAAAATTGAATTTCATACTGAAAAGAATAACACGTAAGAAAGTTTTAAAGCAAATAAAAGTTGAGCAGCTCTCAGATGTGAACTGCAGATTAAAATACACAAACATTATTCAAGAAAAAATGAAAGAGTTTGAGAACAGAAACCAAACCTTGGAGATTCAGTAACAAGCCCTGAAGAAAACTTTGATTCAGCCAGAGAGGCATGTGGTGAAATTGTCTGCAAGGATAGAAAAAACAGAACTCCATGGGAAGTTAAAGAGGCAGTGAAGGAAAAGAAGAAAGCATATCAAAAGTTCCTGGCAAATAAGTCAGCTTTTACTCTTACAGAATACAGAGACAAATGTAAGAAAGCTAAACAGTGTGTAAAACTAGCTAAACAAAAGTCATGGGAGGACTTTGGCAAGAATATAGAAAATAAATATCAAGAAGGTGGCAAAATATTCTGGAGGTTGTTGAAGAAGCTTAGGAATGGAGGAAAGAGTGCTGTAAAAGGAATTAGAGATGATAAAGGTGAAATGAAAACAGGAGAAAAAGATATCCTTGAAGTATGGAGTAATTACTTTGAAAAACTGCTAAATTAAACAAGCAGTGATAGCACAGTGGTAAAAAACACTCAACAGGCATACAGTCAGGAATACATATCCATACTTGAAGTAGAAAAAGCCATAAAAGGCTTGAAATGTGGAAAGGCAGCAGGAGTAGATGATATTCGACCAGAAATGCTGAAGTATGGTGGTGTAAAAGTCTTACAGTGGCTGCACAGCATAGTTCAGAAAGCCTGGACAGAGAGACGAATTCCCGATGATTGGAGTAGAGCTCTCATAGTACCCATATATAAAAAGAGAAATAAAACTGCATGTGAGAATTACAGAGGTATTTCCCTACTGCATGTTACTGGCAAGATCTATGAAAGTATACTTGAGAAACAGTTGAGAAGAACTGTGGAAGAAAAGCTAGGTGAAGAACAAGCTGAATTCAGGCCAAATAGAGGCTGTCAGGATCAGATTTTCACTTTACAACAAATAGTCGAGAAAGCATGGGAATAAAACAAAGATCTGTATTTAAGTTTTGTCGATTTGGAAAAGGCATATGACAAGGTGCCAAGAGAGAAGCTATTCAATACGCTACAGTTATATGGTGTCAATGGGGCATTATATCAAGCAATACTTAGTCTTTATTTGAGTTGTAAGTCAGCAGTTAGAATTGAAGGAAGTACAGGAAGATGGTTTAATGTTAAATCTGGTGTGAGACAAGGATGTACATTATCCCCTATGTTATTCATTATCTATATAGATCACAATATGAAGGAAAGTGGTATTAAACATGATATCAGAATTGGAGATGTTAATGTCAGCTCTTTGCTTTATGCGGACGATGTTATACTTCTAAATAAATCCACTACAAGTTTGCAAGAGTCCCTGACTAAATTGAATAACTGTTGTAATAGATATGGTATGAAGGTGAACATTATAGGAAGGTAGTAATGATGTAATTTTTTTCATGTAGTACTATCATATCTTGTACACCCTCCCCCTGAGGGTACCTAGCAGGAATTTGATGAAGATGAGAGAGATGATTATTATTATTCAAATATTTTCTGTATTGAAGTTTCACTGTATCCATTAAGTAATAGATGGAGGCTATTAAATCTTATTCTGCTCATAACATTTATCAAAGAGCTAGCAAGGCACTATTGTCTGAAAGAATACATTATGTTAAGAAGCTCTTTTCTAATAAAAAAATTTCTGAACTTCAAACTATACTACAGAACAATCTTAGTCCTGAACATTTTAACTTAATCAGTAAAATTTCTCTTTCTTCAGCCAGACACACTTTATTTATAGACAATATAAACAATAATTGTTTATTAACTATAAACAGAAATTGATATACAAGTTTGAATTATTAGAACAAAAAGCCTTCGGCTCATTCAACAACCACAGCCCTGCACATGAAAAATGGGTTATAAATTTAACTATCCTTTTACAAATTAATTAAGTGTATTATCAAAATGTCTAGATTTTGCAGCAACACCTCATCATCTGTCTCATTTAGACTTTATGGTAGTTGCAAAAAAAAGGCATTAGAGAATTATGTACAAATGATGCTAACAAGTTAAAGTTTGAGATTGCACAGATTTTGTATAAAGCCAAACCTCATCCTCTGAATATTTCTCTACCTGAATTAGAAGTGCTCTATTCTTTATGCGAAAATAATAAAATTGTAATAACGAAATGCAACTGCACTCATGGATACCACCGACTACAATTGCAAACAATGTGTTTACTGCATGATAGATCCATTTATAGTATGACTAACAGAGATCCTATGCAAATTCAGCTAAACAAATTGAATAAACTGTTAGATCAAACATATCCCTTAGATACTAATACCATTGAAAGGTTGCAGATTCATCATGCTTGTCCCTCACACATATTTTTGGCCTTAATGTACATAAAGTCAGTTACCCATTATATCCAATAGTTGATTGCATAGGATCTCCTACTTATTATTTGGCAAAATATCTTTGGTGAAGACTGCTATGAAATTTATATGCTGTGAAAACCACCTTATAAAAGTTTTCACTTCAAAGTAAAAAAAGTTAAAGATCATCTTTAGATGAGTCTGAAATGGTTTCCTTTGATATAGTTTCACTCTTTACAAATATATCACTTCAAGAAACTACAACTTTTACAAACAGATTTCCCTGTTGGCATCGTCAATTTATTAAATTTACTATCAATGCCAGCTACTTTACTTGGTGTAATAAATTATTTCAGCAGATCAAAAGTATACTGCGATGGGTAATCCTATATCCCTTGCTTTGACTGATCATTTTATGGAACATTTAGAGGATTGAATTTCTAACACCATTTCTCCTTGACCTCGCATTTGGCTACAATTTTGTGGATGACATCGTTGCAATCTGGTCTCACTCTGAAACAGAACTACTTCAGTTTCTGATTAAAATCAACTCCTTATATACTCACATCAAGTTCACTACTGATTATGAATCTAACAATAATCTTCCCTTTTTGGATACTTTAATATGTCATAACGCTTCTGATAATACAGAATTTTCTGTTTATTTACAGGAAGCCATCCTTTAAAGGCAGATATCCATGCATCTTCACATCATTCTTCACAAAAAATAGGTATTATCAAGAGCCATGTATACCAAGCAAGCACACAATTTGTCCTTCTGAGTCTCTTTTATTACTTAATGGATATAGCATTGAATGCTGAATACTGAAAATATTTCATAATTATCACCCCTTTTCCAGATTGCAATCTGATATTAAAAGAATCAGAATATCCTACCTTAAAGGAACATCTGAACAAATAGCAAGTACCCTTTTGAAGATATAATTTGTACACCACCTTCAAACCAGGCCAGAAGTTGTCATCTTTCTTACCACCTATCAAAGATATATCACCACCCTTATGGTTAATAACTTAACACGTATAAAACCAACAGTAATAAACTTTAATGAATTAAAGGAACAAATATTTCATACTGAAAGTAACAGTACATCATCAGTGTAGAACAAACAGTTAAAGGAATGGAATACAAAGTACAGAATAGTTGGTGGATTACCAATTAAAATTATTGCCGCGTGCCAGAAAATTACGAAATAAAATATTATTAAATAATTCTTAAAAACTCATTGAGGGCTTCGCAACTTTCTTTGAAAAGGCATTCATATTTAAACTCGAATCTGTGGAGAAAAGCTTTATCCCATTGGATATTATGTTTAGTGTCAATGCTATGTTGTGCTAGACCAGACTTATGAGGTTTCATGTATTCGATATAATACTGATGTTCCTTCATTCTTTTTTCCACAGAACGGCCTGTTTGTCCAAAGTATGATAAATTACATTCACATGGTATCTGGTAAACATCAGCTAACCATAGAGATGTCAGTTTGTCTTTTGTAGATGGCAACGAGTGAGAAGTGTGGTTGAATAAGATGATACTTCTTCAAAATTCTGCCAATATGTTCTAAGATGCCTGAAATATAAGGGATTGGAACCGTGTAGACTGTTGAAGAATCCTGAAGTGTTGGAACATAGAAGTCAATTATCTGATGGATCTGATTAGGGTTGTAACCATTAGATTCTATTAACTTTTTTATAGTGAAAAGTTCTTGTTGTAAGCTTAAGGGGGAGGAACACACTTTATGTGCTCTATTAATTAAAGATTTAATAACACTGATTTTTTGAGAGGTGTGATGAGCAGACTTTTGATGAATGTATCTGCCAGTAAAGGTAAGTTTTCGATAGACACTTGTTGACAAAGTACCAAAGGATGTGAATATAAGGAGGATGTCTAAGAATGGTAAACTACCAGCCTTTTCTTTTACCATAGTGAACTGAATGCATGGGTGAAGGTTAATTATCTGTTGTGGGAATGTGGTAAGTTTCTCTTCAGCATGTGGCCAAATAGCAAAAACATCATTGACATAACAAAACCAAAGAGAGTGTTGGGGATGAATGGATGAGAACAAGGTATCTTCCAGATGGCACAAAAAATAATTTACCAAAGGTGGAGACAGAGAAGGTACCCATGGCAGTACCTTCAACTTGTTTGTAGATCTTGTTTTTCCAGCTGAAATATCCTGAATGTATAACAAATTCAAAAATCTTTGCAATATCTGGAGGGTAATCATCATATAGTAAGTTGACAGTGTCAGTTAATGGAACATTGGTGAAAGGAAAACAATATCAAAACGGACTAACAAGTCAGACTCTTTGATTTGAACATCCTTGATTGGTTCAAGAAACTGTGTCGAATTTTTGATGAATGATCTAGAATGTCCAGTATGGGCAGTTAATGAACGTGACAAAATTTTAGCAATTTGATAAGTGTGAGAGTCAATACAATTCACAATGGGTCTTACTGAATAACCTTCTTTATGGAAAGACATAACGAGTTCTTCCAAAATGAGTGCGTAATTTATCTACGAGATCAGTTATTAGTTGATCTCAACTGATAACTTCATCAAGCAGTGATGAAGTTTCTCCCTTATTTAACTGTTTAATTTGTAGGATTATGATTGATTTCTTGATAGTGAAGGTATCTTGTAAAATGCAGGTTACTTTTCTCTCATAGTCAGCCTTATCCATGACCACTACAGCTTTTCCTTTATCCCTACAGCTTTTGAAATAGATATTTCACTGTTTTTTCTTAATGAAGTTAGCACATGGATTTCAACACTTGATAAATTACATAATGGTAATTTGCTTTTAAAAAGTGAGGCAGCAACTTCAAATCGTAGTTTATTATCATCTTCGCAAGAAATTGTTTAAGAATTATTTAATAATATTTTATTAATAGTAATTTTCTGGCATGCGGCAACAATTTAAATTGGAAACCCACCAACTGTTCTGTACTTTGTATTCCATTCCTTTAACTGTCTGTTCTACACTGATGATGTACTGTTACTTTCAGTACGAAATATTTGTACCTTTAATTCATTAAAGTTTATTACTGTTGGTTTTATATGTGTTAAGTTCATCATCATCATCATCAGATCATCATCAAATTCCTGCCATGCACCTCATGGGGTGTACAGGATATGATAGTACTACATGAAAAAAATTACATCATTACTAACTTCATATCTACACTTTTCCTCCAAATCAATCTATTACTTGTCTAGACTCCAACATTATCAGATCTTATATTTCTATTGTCTAAGGCACATTGTACCGTATCAATCCACCTATATCTTGGTCTTCCTCTGGGTCGTTTTCCTGTCAACCTGACAGAGAACACTTGTTTTGCTAATCTTTCTTTGCCCATTCTGTTTAGGTGACCATACCACCTGAGATTAGCTCTGCGAATGCATTCCTGGATGCTGACAATGTCAAGTTCTTTCCTAATATCCTCGTTTTTAATATGATATTGCCATTGATGCCATCTGTTCACGCCTCTAATCTTTCTCAGGACTCTCATATCTGCAGTCTCTAGTCTTTGGTCAAGTGTTTTACTTCTGACCCAGCTCTCAGATACATAAGTTAAAACTGGTTTGAACACTGTCTTGTATATAGCTAATTTAGTGTTCCGTCTAATTTCTCTCATATTCCATATGAATTTATTCAATTGACTTCCTACCATACCAGCTTTGCTGATTCTGTTGTCTATTTCTATATTTAATTTATCATCTTCAGTAAAAATGGTGCCTAAGCAGCTGAAATGTTTCACTTGTTCCACAGGTTCTCCATTCACAACACAGTTGACATTTTCAGTGATTCTGCCTATTTTCATTGTCTTTGTCTTTTTATTGCTGACCTTCATACCATATCTATTACAACAGCTATTCAATTTAGTCAGAGAATCTTGCAGACTTGTAGCGGATTTATTTAGTAGTATAACATCATCCTCATAAAGCAAAGAGCTGACATTAACATCTCCAATTTTGATATCAGGTTTAATACTACTTTCCTTCATAATGTGATCCATATAGATAATGAATAACAAAGGGGATAATGTACATCCTTGATTCACACCAGATTTAACATTAAACCATCTTCCTGTACTTCCTTCAATTCTAACTGCTGACTTACAACTCAAATAAAGACTAAGTATTGCTTGATATAATGCCCCATTGACACCATATAACTGTAGCGTATTGAATAGCTTCTCTCTTGGCACCTTGTCATATGCCTTTTCCAAATCGACAAAACTTAAATACGGATCTCTGTTATATTCCCATGCTTTCTCAACTATTTGTCGTAAAGTGAAGATCTGATCCTGAGAGTCTCTATTTGGCCTGAATCCAGCTTGTTCTTCACCAAGCTTTCCTTCCACAATTCTTCTCAACCGTTTCTCAAGGATACTTGCATAGATCTTGCCAGTAACACTCAGTAGGGAAATACCTCTGTAATTCTCGCATTCAGTTTTATTTCCCATTTTATATATGGGTACTATGAGAGCTCTACTCCAATCATTGGCAATTTGTCCCTCTGTCCCAGCATTCTGAACTATGCAGTACAGCCACTGTAAGACTTTTATACCCCCATACTTCAGCATTTCTGGTCGAATATCATCTACTCCTATTTCCTTCACATTTCAAGCCTTTGATGGCTTTTTCTACTTCAAGTATGGATATGTATTCCTGAATGCATGCCTGGTCAGTGTTTTTTTATCACTGTGCTGTCATCACTGCTTGTTTCATTTAGCAAATTTTCAAAGTAATTACTCTCCATACTTCAAGGATATCTTTTTCTCCTGTTTTCATGTCACCTTTATCATCTCTAACTCCTTTTACAGCACTCTTTCCTCCATTCCTAAGCTTTTTCCAACAACCTCCAGAATATTTTGCCACCTTCTTGATATTTATTTTCTATATTCTTGCCAAAGTCCTCCCATGGCTTTTGTTTAGCTAGTTTTACACAGTGTTTAGCATTCTTGCATTTGTCTCTCTCTAAGAGCACAAGCTGACTTATTTGACAGGAACGTTTGATAATATGCTTTCTTCTTTTCCTTCACTGCCTCTTTAACTTCCTGTTTTCACCAGGGAGTTCAGATTTTTTTTATCCTTGCAGACAACCTCACCACATGCCTCTCTGGCAGAATCAATTAATGTTTTCTTCAGAGTTTGCCACTGAATTCCAAGGTTTGATTGCTGTTCTTAAACTGTTTCATTTTTTCTTCAATAACTTTGTCTATTTTAGTCTACACTTCACATCTGAGAGCTCAACTTTTATTCACTTTAAAACTTTCTTACATGTTATTCTTTTCAATATGAATTTCAATTTTATCCTGCTCAAGACTAAATAGTGATCGCTTCCAATTTCAAATCCTCTGTACACTCTGGTGTCCTGCACCAGGGAGAAACATCACTATCAATCAACAATAACATAGTCAATGAGACTTTTCTTATTCCTTGCCTCTTCTCTCCATGTGAATTTGTGCACATTTTTATGTTGGAACACGGTGTTAGTAATAACCAGTCCATGTTCTGGGCAGAAATCCAACAGATATTTGCCATTATTATTAGCTTTGCTCTTTTCTCCAAATTTTCCCAAAATATTTTTGTATGTCTCACAATCATTTCCTACTCTGATATTCAGATCACCAACAAGGACCAACTTTTCCTTTTTCATTGTATCAGTTGCTTTTTCTAAAACATCAAAAAATTCTTGCACTTCTACCTTAGTAGAACCTTATGTGGGACCATAGGCACAAAGTCTCATTGTCCAGTTCCCCATTCTCATATTTGCCCACATTACTCTACTTGAGACTGACTGCCATTCAAGATTAGCCTCGTATTTTGTGTTGAATACTATGGCTACTCCTTTTCCTTGTTTGTCATTTCCTGAATATAACATTTTGTATTTATTGCTCAGAAAGATCTCACCAGTTTTTGTCTTTTTTGTTTCAGTCATCCCTATTATGTCGATCTGGTACTTTTCTAATTCCTCAGCTAGCTCCATTTCTTTGCCATTTAGGCTTCTTATGTTGATAGTACCGATCTTTAACTCTGGTGATGTTGAGTTGGGGTTTGTTTTCAGATTTGTTCCAGTAGCTGACTTTTCACTGTTTGCCCTGGTTCCCTGGCGAAAACAACGGGGACCTTGTTTAACCGGGCGACGCTCCAGCCGGCATGAAATTTTGTCATGTCGTACCATCATTTTTTTTATTTTGGTTTAACCAATAAGAATACAATTTGGTCGGCTAAATCCCAAATTGCCAGCCCATCCTCGTTCGTTCAGTATCCAAGTAGATACCCAACAGGGTGCACCACGAGAAGGTGAGGATTGGACATTAGGTCAGAAGCCCTTGTCGGGTTAAGTTATTAATTTTAATTATGCCACAGGTACCTCAAAAGATTAGACCACTTTTACGGTGTTTATCAGATATCCCATTAATTCATCTTTGCTACTTTGGACAGACTGGCCATTCTGCAACTACTAGAATCAAAGATTATATATTATATAACATCAAGATTATATAAAATTTTTGGATTCTGAAGGTTCAGACATTGCTTCTCATGCCATCAACACTAGACAGAATTCACTGGAACATTACCAAGATACTACTCTACAGTAGGTTCAAATTCGATCGTCTATTTTTTTTTAATCATGTGAAGCCACCACCTAATCTATCTTAATCAGACAGACCGTACGCCTATTTCTAAGTTTTGGGAAGCGATTGCTGTTAACTGTTTATAATCTTAAACTGGACAGCTGGACCAAGACACATGATATTTTTTTGTATGACATTCTTGTATTCAGAATTTAAATGTTATCAGTTTTTCTGTCTTCTCCCTGAAAGAAGCTCATGACATATTGAGTGAAATATGTAATAAATTATAATTCAGTGTTCTCTTAGTGTGAAGTATTTAATGCAATTTTGCTAATTTCAATGGCACAGAAGGTGCTTAGAAGCTATGTAAGTGATTGACACCTTCTGTTCAACACACAGCTCCAGCTTTTCTGCACAGCCAGAATATGTAATAAAGTACCAGAACTAGGCTCTGTGAAATATTGTTGCTTTTTATACTTAACCCAAGGAGATCTTATAGAAGTCAAGCTACAAGCACACAAAGAAATAGGATGCAACTTGTCATTCAAGATCCAATTTCTTGAATAAATTGGACACCTAATTTCATTTATAAAATGATAGGCACCTAAGCCTATCATTTTATAAATGAAATGGATAGGCTTAGGTGCTGGTGGTTACTCATAAGAGTACTTCACAGAATAAATAATACCAGAGGAATAAAATAATTTATTGGATTACTAGTATTTCACTGGAGTTCAAACCAGCATCTTCAGAGCTGGTCCTAGGTTATGCTATGTAGATCATATGTTTACTATTTGGTCCCACACTTTTAATGCATTTAAACAGCCAACATCCAAAAATACATTTCACTATAGAAAAGATCCTAACAACTCTTCACGAGATAAATTGAGATACTAATTTACAATAAAATGCTTCTAATGCTAACAAAATTAAATTAATTACCTGTGTAAGGGGTGTACTCTTAAGAGGTGATGGTTCTAATAATCTGTTTGCATTTACTCCAGTTCCAACAGTAATTACCTGAAAAATGCATTAATTTACTATTTTATAATCTTTTCTATCAAAAAAAAAATTTATCATCCAACTTCACCTAAAGATGACAACTTTATTATTCTAAGCAGTTTCTGCAAGAAGATACATATTTTTTCCATTATACATTTTATCATCAATTTCTAGATATGTACCCTCAAGGGGAATATATATAAAATACTACTGACAATATTATATAATTAAGTTTACATTACCAATCTCCCATCAACAATTTTTCTCTAAATTAGTCTATCACTTTCAGCACTTCAATACTGTCATATTTTATACTAAACATTATGTAAATAGATGAAATATTTTACTTTTTCTATAGTTCTCCATTGAGAAATGCAGCCAAATTTTTCATGTTCCTATTTTCATAGTTTTGGACTTTCTAAAACCAATCTGTTACAGTGATTCTTCAATTTAATCAAAGAATCTGGATAGTTTTGGACTTTCTAAAACCAATCTGTTACAGTGATTCTTCAATTTAATCAAAGAATCTGGAGACTTGTACTCCTGAACAAATCCACTGCAACATCATTTGCATAAGGCAGAGATAAATTTGATATCTGATTCTGAGCCAGTCTTTCCCAACATGACCCATATCGATGAATAAGGGTGGAGATGTGCATCTTGTCTTACCTCATTTTACAAACTATTTTCCTGTACTTCCTTAGTTCAATTATTTATTTTAAGTGGCTCCCACCTACAAAAGGCTATTTTACAAACTTAAAGTATTTTTATTTGTACTTTGGATAGGCTAGTTTTTTTTTTCTTCTATTAATTTTAAACTTTTGTGTGTGTGTGTGTGTGTGTGTGTGTGTGTGTGTGTGTGTGTGTGTGTGTGTGTGTGTGTGTGTGTGTGTGTGTGTGTGTTTTTACTTAGTCCAGACCAGTTCTGGAGACCCAGTTCTGGAGACCAAGCATCGAATTTTTTCAAGTTACTTTAGCCTAATTGTAAGTGGCCTTCAATTTAGTTTTATAACTCTTTTTTTATAGATAGGAACTAAGAGCTCTCCTCCAATCATCTGGAATTTCACCTTCAGACAATTATGCAGCACAGTCAATGAAAAGCTTAGAAAGTATTAATTGTAGTCCTAATTAATTTTTTTTATATCTTTATTTATTTTTTATGTTGAGCCCATACACAAGAGGTTGAGTGGGTTGGGAAAGGAAAAACTTGTTTACATTTGATTTAAAAGTCTGTATGTTGTATTTCTTGGGAAATACATAAAGGGAAAGACTGTTCCACAATACAATAGCACCAAGGATGAAAGAGGAGAAAAATTTCATATTTGCTCCTGATTTCATAGATGCAGTTAAATTTTATGACTTAGTATATCGACGTAAGTTTTCAATTCCTCGATTTTTAAGGGCTTCTGAAATAGCTAATGTTGAGTTGAATCACATCTTTTCAAAATCAATAAACCAGAGATGAGGGTTTCTGGTATTGTTTTCTCAATTATTTGTCTTATTACATATATAATCAACAGTGCCGATTTTTTTCTGAATCCTGGTTGTTCTGAAGGCTGGTGAAAATCTAGTTTATTTTGTATTCTGTTGCTAATGATTTTTGTAAAAAATTTTGTATATTGTTAAAAGGAGACTGATAGGGCAGTAATCTTTACTATCTTCTTTGTCCCCTTTCATAATAAAGATAGCATTATTCCAACTCATTGATATTCTCTTCTGTTTTAGGCACAAAGTATAAATTTTACTTAACATCTTGACATGTCATGATTCACAACTTGCTTTCGGAATGTCTATTAGTAACTCATCTTCACTTAGCATCTTTCCACTACTCATGCTACATTGCATACTGAACTTCTTTTCTTAAAACATCAGGGCACATTTCTTGCTCTTCCATTTGGGGTATTACATTTTTGTTTTGTTTTCATACCAGGTTTAAGTCTTAGGATTTATAATTTGGCACAGAAAAATATAAACTATTCTTAATTTTATTACAGTTGGCAGTGAAATAAATGAAATTCAGTCTTCTTAAATTATATATATTTTTGTTTAACAGCAACTCTGATTTTTATAAAAATGGCAATTCATGAAAAAAAGTTGCAAAATAAAATGTTGGTTGAGAATATTTTACAATTTCTAAATGAATTTGCAGATGCAAGGGTGAGAGATAAATAGTGCCATCTGTTGTCAGAATTTGAAATTACTTCACAATTTTGGAAACAGAAGTGAGTCATACCTTTGAGAATATTTTCGTGCAAACCACCTTTTGGACAGAAAGAAACAAATAGTGTATGAAGGAATTAAATTAATTACATCAGATACTCTCTCCTGGTTGAAAATATAATTTCTTTTTTTGCATTCATATGGCAAGTGGATTCCTGAAGTCCTGGTAATAACCTCAACATGAACTGACAATCATTCTTAAAGAATATGAGGAGCATTCTTAATGTAATAATACCTCCATTTGTGATAGATTCCCGCCTAAGAGATATGTCAGAAATAAGACAGTTCAAAGTCACTATTTTATTTTCATACACTATTCTAACAACACCTTCAATACACTTTCTCCACTGTCTGACAAACCTTCAAAAGGTATCATGGTAAATGTCGAGTGATTGTTTTGGTTTATGTTAAACTGAAGTTTTATTCTAACACGGTAGTTGTTTCCTTAAGTTTTATGATGTATGATGGTAAATGTCAATTTTGGAACACTTTTCTCATCTCTGCTTTGACCTGTTCTTTATTTTCAAAATGGATACCCTTGAGATGTGTCATTAATCGAGAAATAGCAGCAGTTTGATGGACCAATTCTGGTTGCAGGAAGGATGTTCACAACTCTAAATCTGATCTCTCAGATTGCTGTTTCATGCAACATCCTCCTCCTGCATCTTGGAAAATTCCACTGGAATTTTGGTTATTTATTTTGAAAACAATAAACAAAGATCAAACGATGTGAAAAATAATTCTGAAAACCTGAAGACTTTTACTGACAGCTTTCAAAGGAGAGGAGGAAGATTATTGCTGATAGTGTATGAGAATATATATATTTTTTTATCTATTTCTCTTTCTTCAGTGGGGAAGCTATCACAATAGATGCATTAGATATGATAAAAACAACTGCAAAATCAACAAACTGTTACTGTGGTCTCTAAGGATTTAACCTTTCGAAATGTCAAAGTTCTACAAATTATATTCAAGCAGCAGATAGGTCAATGAAATCTTTTCAGTCAGTAAAGGCAATCATCAGAGTGACAAAAAAGCGAAATTGGGTGGTCACACCATGGACTGATTGACAGCCACCAGCCTCATTTTACTCCAACAATTGTTAAGAGACTCTTCAGAAAGTCAGAAATTAAAAGATCAAAGGAATTTCATGTTAGGAAATTCCTTTAAAACTCCCAACGAATACAACTGCACCACCTCATATCTAAGCTATACAATCAACAGTGAATAAATCTGTGCTGATTGTTGAAAATCATCAACATCGTAAATGATCTACAAACAAGAACTGCACAAATTACCATTTATGCAGATATATTGTTACTTCACACTGGTTCATTCTCCATTGGAAACAGAAAGAAAGAGCTTTTATTGTAATGTATTTATGCCTGTTACATAAATACATTACATTATGTTTGCAATCCTTAAGCATACATCAGGCTATGATGACAATACAACTCTGAAGTAAAATGTAATATTATTTTAATGACTATTTCTCAGTCACTGGATGATAAAGTTTAAATAACCTATCAGAATCAAGCTAAAAAAGGCTGAAAAACAAATTTTAGTTTTTACCATAAAATGAAATAACTTAATAAAACACTTTCATCCACATTTCAAAATTAAGACACCTAAATGATTTTTTAAAAAAAGAAAAAGAAGCTGCATACCTGATCTTTGTGGTTAAGTGCTGAAATGCTACTTAAAGGTCTTACAAAATATCTTGCCCCAGTAGCCACCTATAAATAATAGAGATAATGACTACTTCAAATATCACATGAAAACAGTGAATAAAATACTTCATTTAAAAGAAATGCTTCTGAAAAGAGATTGGTTCAATAAAATTTATTAAAATGAAAACTGTTATATTTGTTTAAAAGCAATAAACTAAGATATGTTCTAATAACCCATGGTTAAGCCCCCAATAGCAATGCAAATCATTAGAAATCAGAATGTTTCCCAACCTATGGTCTGGATGAAGTTATCCAATCAAATGAATCCCTAACATATTACTTTATAAACATACATTCAAGTGAACAAGTTGGCAAGCAAATCAATTTTCAAACATGACTGTATACAGCATAAATTGTTATTTATATTCATTTTTGTTTTAATTTATATTGGGTACAGTGATGTTTGTGCGACAGCAAACACCACTATATTACTATCATTATTGTACAGGCACCTCCATGGAGTCCAAGATAATTTTACGCTAGCAAGCTATTCTGTAGAAATTGACGTTTTGATGAAGTGCATTTTCCTGCAAATTGTACATTAGGATTTTTTTTTCCCTACTATGCAACTACCATGGTTATCTGATATGAAAGATATTTAAGGTTAGTCAGTTGCTCTTGTCCAATAGAAGAACGAAGGTACAATTTTACAATTTTCAATTTGCTAAATGAACATTTGCAGGAAGCTGTTGTTACAGGCATTGTTATGAAAATCCTTAATGCTATGTCTAGATTTGGATATGTATCTACACAACCTATCATACCTCTCCTTGAACCAATCAACAGACGACCGACTCAGGAAACACATTCCATTCATTCACAACTCTCCAAGCAAAAAATATAGTCCTCACACCCCTACTAACCAAAGCTTTAATTCAACTTCTTGTTCTGGCCCTTCTAGCCAAGGGCCGACATTTTTCCTTCATTAATCCTATAAAACCCTTTAAGCAACTTAAATGTTATATCATATCTCCTCTTTTTCACCTATCAACCAACTTTCTGCAGTCAACACAACCCCAATCTATCCTCATTGGGAACATTCCACAGACACTCACTATCTTAGTTGCTCGCCTACTCTGGCCCTTCTAGCCAAGTGCCGACATTTTTCCTTCATTAATCCTATAAAACCCTTTAAGCAACTTAAATGTTTTGAAGAATTATATCATATCTCCTCTTTTTCACCTATGAACCAACTTTCTGCAGTCAACACAACCCCAATCTATCCTCATTGGGAACATTCCACAGACACTCACCATCTTAGTTGCTCGCCTACTCCACTTCCTGATCACCAAGAAACCCAAGGGACCAGACTTGAGCACAGTAATGCAGAGGAGAATGTATCAAGGCTTTATAAAGAGATAACTTCCTTATCTCTACTTGTGTGTTCTTTAATAGCCAAGTAACCTTATGAGCTACCTCAGCAAGTCCTCTAAAACTTTAACTCTGTCTACCACCCCCCCCCCCCCGAAATATCTAGCTTCATCATTTCCTGGAATACAGTTCCATTAATGTAGTAGACAGTTTATAATCTCTTTATTCCAAAATGCACAGCTTTACATTTCTCCACATTAAACAGACACCTGCTATCTTTTGCCCATACTGACAGCCTATTTAAATCATCTTGTAAATTCTTCAAATCACCTTATTAACTATTGCTGTACCTAATTTTGCATCATCAGCTAACAACTGAATATTTAATTTCAGGTTATTTCCTATATTATTTATGTACAAATTAAACCTTGGACTGTTCATGAGTTTGTTAGTCACCTTTCTCCTTATATACCATCCACATTTTCTTCTGCAACTCATGCCTAATTATATCACTCATCCATTTCCTACCTGATTAACCCTCCTTACCTTAGGTATAAAATTTAATATTCCTTCCTCTGGATGACTCTTAACTATCTCCCATGCACTACTAACATTCTTCCCTTGAAATGTTTTATGCCATGGCACAAATTTAAGCTCCTCCTAAGCTTGTCATAATCACCTGCCTGGTAGTTCCATATATATCCCTTCTTGACAGAATATTCCTCATGTTTTTACAATCTCAAGTCAAGAGGGCATGGTCACTTTCACTAATCTGAGGTAATGTGGCCACTTTAGTTACAGATGGCTCTTCTGATCCTATGACCAAGTTCAATACTTTCCCACCCTTAGTTCCTTCCATCTCATGCTACCTTAAATAATTATCTCTTAGTAAGTTTATAAATTTTATTTCCTTCCTGCCATGTGATCTTCCTTCCAGTCTATATTTCCATAGTTGAAGTTGTCCATAATAATCACTAAACCTGTACTCATACTAATTTAGCAATGCATGTCTTTCAGATTATGTGGAACTCCCTGGCCTATAGCAACAACCAAGTGCATATTTTGTCTTACAGGCCTTAATCTCACACCAGACTGCTTCATATGAACAGCCACCCTCCTGCCTATCTCCTATTCTCTTTGGCTGCAATTCATCTGCTATCATCAGCAGTACCTCTCCTTCCATCCTATCTTCTCTATTTTCCCTGAAAATACTAAACCCTTCACATTCAATTCCTGTAACTACATCATCATCTGCTGTTAGCCAAGTCTCACTAGTGCCTGTAACTTTTGCAAGGTTGCATTAACCAATGCCAGAAACTAGTCCCTCTTGTTCATGATACTTCTGGAATTATTGGGCTGGCAAATAAGTTCGTTTGGTTCATGCGCTAGTACAAGTTTATGCCGCTTCGCCTGTCGCTACTACGCACCACTATTGTGCAGTTGAAAGGCGACATTTTGCATAACCTTTCAGTGAATTTTCGTTCAGTCTACTTCAGTTGCGTTGTGTAACATATTTTTAGAAATGGAAGGAAATAACATACATTACCGGCATATTTTGCTTTACTTCAAAAAAGGCAAACGAGCTGGGGAAGCCCATAAAAAAATATGCAGTGTATATGGGGATGGTGCCTTAACAGAACGCATATGTCAAAAGTGGTTTGCCAAATTCCATTCTGAAGATTTCGATGTCAGCGATGCGCCTCGCACTCGAGCGAGGTTGATTCTAGTGATGTGAAGGATATCGTCGACAAAAATCGTAACAAACAGTGCAAGAGATTGCTGCAGTACTGAACATATCCCATACAAGCATTGAAAACCATTTGCACATGCTGGGATATGTTTCAAAACTCAATGTTTGGGTGCCGCATGAATTGACTGAAGCCAATATGACTGCTTGCATATCCTTCTGTGATTCGCTGCGATGTCACCAAAAAAAAAGGCCCATTTTTGAAGCGGATGATTACGAGAAATCAAAAATGGGTCGTGTATGATAACGTGGTACATAAAAGATCATGAGGGCACAAGAGCGAACCGTCACAAACAACCTCGAAAGCGACATTGCACCCAAAGAAGATCCTGCTCTCTGTGTGTGGTGGGATTATAAAGGTGTTGTCCACTACGAGGTGTTACTGTCAGGTAGAACAATCGATTCAACTGTCTATTGCTCACAGTTAATGCGACTGGCCCGTGCAATTAGCACAAAATGTCCTGAATTGGCAAATCGGAAAGGAGCTGTCTTTCACCACGACAATGCCAGACCCCACACATCGTTAAAAACCCGGAATAAATTGTTACGTCTTGGCTGGGATGTTTTGCCACATCCTCCATATTCACTGAACTTGGCATCTTCCGATCGTTGCAGAATTCTCTGAATGGGAAAACCTTTGCTAATGAGGAGGCTGTCAAAAGAAACCTGGATCGGTTTTTCACCAGTTGGTGGACAGATGGTAAGAGGTCATTGATAAAGAGGGTCAATATATAACTGACTAGTATGTCATGTTGAAGGCTTAATGGATTTTTAATACGGTTGCATTAAGCTTCCTAAGATTTAGAAATATGCCTAACACTTATCACCAGAGGTTCCCATCCTACATTCCAGGCCACCTACAACCAGCCTTAGAGGGCACTCCACCTAGTTGGGACTTTAGTGTCACTCATGTGGTTGGGCTTAGTATTGTTTGTTATTTGTGTTTATGTTACATTAGTTTTTTTGTAATCCCTGAAGATGTCTGCTTTAATCCTTTCTGAGTGTTGTAAAAAAATCCATTAAGCCTAAAACATGATGTCCTCACAGCACTTAAGCCTCTACACACTGACTAGTATGTATTATATATATTAAATAAAATGTGTTTCATTCTTCTTCTACAGCTTCTCCCACTTAAGTGGGGTCACTGTTTGTTATGAGTCTCCTCCACACCTTCCTGTCTTGGGCTGTCACCACATCCAAGTTCTTCATCTTCAAGTCCTCTTCTACCAGCTCCCTCCATCTCTTCTTTGGCCGCCCACACTTCCGCCTTCCTTGCACATCCATCTGCATGACCCTTCTTCCCCCATATTCGTCCTCCCTCCTCATCACATGACCAAACCATCTCAACCTTGCGTCCTGTATTTTCGCTCCTAAGTTCGTAACTTTCACTGTTCCCCTAACATAGTCATTTCTCAGATGATCCTTTCTGGTCACACCGCACATCCACCTAAGCATTCTCATCTCTGCTACTTCCATCCTGCTGATGTTATTTTTCCTCAGGGCCACGGTTTCTTATAACATATGTCATAGCTGGCCTCACTACTGTCCTATAAATTTTGCCTTTCAGATTGATCGGCACCCTCTTATCGTATAACACTCTAGCCATCTCCCTCCAGTTCCTCCAACCCGCTTGTATCCTGCATCCCACTTCCTTCTCAGCTCCTCCATCTTCTTCCACTGTTGAACCTAAGTATCTAAAGTCTCTCACCTTCCTGATGACATTTCCTTCCAGCTCCAGATCTGTCTCCTGGCCACCACCCACTGCACAACACATATACTCTGTCTTACTTCTGCTCAGTCTCATACCTCTCCTTCCAGTACTTTTCTCCATCTTTCCAGTTTAGTTTCCGCTTCTTCTCTTGAATCTACACACAGCAAGATGTCATCTGCATACAACATTGTCCAAGGTGCATCTTCTCTCACCTCCTCTGTTACCACCTCCATCACAATATTAAACAGAAACGGACTTAATGCTGACCCTTGATGCAAGCCAACTGTTACTTGAAAACTTTCTGCCTGTCCCAAACAGGTCCGAACACTTGTCTTCACGTTTCTGTACATTTCCCGCACCAACCTGACATATTTCTCCGGCACCTTCTTCTCCCTCAGACACCTCCAGACTTCTTGCCTTGGCACTCTATCGTATACTTTCTCCAGATCAATAAATACCAGATGTAGCTCCCTTTGTTTCTCTCGATATTTTTCCATCATCTGTCGTAACCCAAAGATAGCATCTGTTGTTGATCTACCAGGCATGAAGCCAAATTGTTCCTTTGCAATCTCCACCTCCTCCCTCAATCTACCATCAAGAACCCTTTCTAGGATCTTCATTGTGTGGGACATCAACTTTATTCCTCTGTAATTTTTACAGTCTTGTGCATCCCCTTTACCCTTGTAGATGGGAACAAGAGTACTCTCCCTCCATTCCTCGGGTATATTTTCCTGCTGGCAAACTTTCATGAACAGGTCGAACAGCAGGTCAATTCCCTCTTCCCCCGGTGCCTTCCATGCCTCCACTGGAATTCTGTCGGGGCCCACCGCTTTTCCATTCCTCATCCTCTTCATAGCCTCTGTCACTTCCATTCTACTGATGGTCTGCACCATCCCCTCAGAAGGCTGCCCATCTCCTCTGCGAGTCCTTGCATTTTCCTCATTCAAAAGTCCCTCAAAGTATATTTTCCATCTGTTTCTTATGTCCACACCCCTCCATAATACTCTTCCTTCAGCATCTTTGATCTGCCTCACATGTAAGATGTCCTTAGCTGCTTTATTTCTACATTTCGCTAGTTGGTAAATTTTTCTCTGTCCTTCCTTTGTTTCTAATTGATCATACAGATCTTGATGTGCCATGGCCTTCGCCTGTGCCACAACTCTCTTGGCTTCTTGCTTTCTCTCTTTGTACACCTCTCTGTCCTCTTCCACTCTTGACTCATCCCACTTCTGCTTTGCCTTCCTCTTAGCTGTCACTGCCACTTGTACATCATTATTCCACCACCAACCCTCCTTCTGCTCTCTAATCTTTCCAAATGTCTCACCAAGCACCTCGACTGCACAGCTCAGGATTACTTTTGAATTATGTTTCCACCAATCCTGTACATTTTCCAGTCCATTGGAAATCCTCTCTAACACCCTCTCCCTAAGACGATTCCTCACACTCTCCTCTTTTAAGCGAAACCACTTAATTGTCTTCATCCCATGGCAACCAGAAGTTCTTATCTTCGATCTTATTTTAAAGTCTGCGCACAGCAGTTGGTGTTGTTGTGCTACTTGATCTGTTGGAATTACTTTACATTTGTCACAACCTTAAGATGTTTTCTTCTAGTCAAAATGTATTCAATTTGTGAGCTGTTGTTACTACTTCTAAATGTTATCAATTTCATTCCACTCTGAAAAACCGAACGAACTTATTTGCCAACCCAATAGTATAAAAAAACTGAAACATCCCTTTAGGCTCCCATCCTCCTTTACTTCCTAAATTGATTATCCTATTCAATATTGGGGTAGAGACTTGAGAGACTATTGAATAGGACAGTCAACTGATTCTGCAATATAACAAAATGATCCACTATAACTAACACTATGGAAAAGTCCCAGCGAAGGTCTCATGTGACAATACTATTTTAAGTTTGCTATTTAGAAACTATAAAAGCTGAAGATTTTCAATGCCAGTGAACTGAATTTCCTAGCAAATTATATCACCATCAGATGACAAAGAAAAATCTTGGGAAATCATACATAAAGTATACAAATAACATGAAAAAGTACAAATGCAAATAATAATAAGAGACAAAGACTAGTAGAACATTGAATTATAAAAATCTAGAATTAACATTTATATTTCAAAGGTAATAACTTAAATTAATGTCACTTACCTGAAACCTTTTGTAGCTCTTACTCATGAAATTTTTATTAATTTTATATATACTTTGATATTTTTTTTAACTGTCTAAAAACCATGCTCTAGAGGCTAACCATGGAGTTTTTTCAAGCCACTTCAGGCCTGCAATAAGTGGGGTGGTGGTGGTGGTGGTCATAGAATGAATGATGACATTCATTCCCCACCCAAAGACAATTACAAACATCCGTGCCATAACAGGATTTGAACCTTCAGCTTGTTGGTTGGAGATCAGGTACACTAACCACTCAGCCAACCAGGCCAGCATATTGTGCAATACTGTTTTAATTTACAGTTCTAAGAAAACACTATCAATTAATGCTGTACATTAGGTCCGTTTTTGCATTTAAT
This sequence comes from Typopeltis vanoorti, assembly GCF_054136105.1. Lineage (NCBI taxonomy): Eukaryota > Metazoa > Arthropoda > Arachnida > Uropygi > Thelyphonidae > Typopeltis > Typopeltis vanoorti. Next base: position 73,955,767 of record NC_143563.1, on the reverse strand, counting down.
GGTATAAAGACAGCTATGGTCATACTGCACCAAAGACAGAATAAATAAGGAGCTTATATAGGTCTAAAAACTATAAAAGTCAAATAATAACAAAAATCATAAATGGAGCATTTCTTAAAAGGATACTGTTCATTAAATAAGTAAGACAACATAAAATCAGTGTAGAAAAAAACAAATGTAAAAGATGCATATGAAGCAGATGTAAAAAAGAGTATAAAAAAAACTCATAAAATGTACATAAACCTGAGGTTTTTTTTAGAAACATTTACAATGACTTAAATTTCAAAAGGAAGGAGTGGGTGAGATGACCTGTGTGAAGCCAAGTAAGAACAACTTCATCTGTCAGACTGCCATAATTGAATTTAATTTCGGGCTTAATTTGGTAGAGCTTATTATTACTCTCTCTGTTCCAGGATAGCTGCAACTGGGACAGCAGTTTCTGTCTGATAAGCTGCCAATAATCTGAGTATGGTACAAGCAGCCATCAATTTCCTGATATGTACACCCAAGGGGGGGGTACATGACATTAAAGTCTTAACTAGGTGGAGCACCCTCTGAGGGTGGTTGTAGGTGGCCTGGAATGTAGGGTGGGACCTCTGGTGATGAGTGTTTCCCAAATCTTAGGAAGCTTAATGCAACTGTATTTATTAAGATTTGGTTGATTTCTGAGAGCTGCTGCTGATTCTAAGAATAGTCTCTCTTTTTTGAATTTGTTGTGGTGGAGCATGGTGGTTTTTTTTTCCATGAGATCCTATGGGTTGTATCCAAGACATGGTCAGCAAGTCCTGACTGACCATAGTCGTGGTTCCAGATGTATGACTTGTGTTCCTCCAGGTGGATGGTTGCTGATCTGCCTGTCTGTCCAAAGTATGCCAGCTTACAGGAACAGGGTACTTTATAAACTCCAGGCACTGAGAGAGGAGGGAGCTGATCTTTTGTAGAATGGATAAGGGTAGCAAGTTTGCAGTGAGGCTTAAATGCTGTGTGTAGGTTGTACTTGTTTAAAATCTTGGTTATTTTTTCAGATGTGCCACGGATCTAGGATATGGTGATGGCATTTCTAAACTCTTTCTGACGAGAAGATCGGGGAACGTGGGAGGAACTGATTATTTTTTGGATACTGTGATCATTGTAGCCATTGGAGAGGAAAGTGTTGTGTATGTGGTCAAGTTCAGTAGTAAGTACTGAACTCAGTCCCACAAAGATTGTGGGTTCTCTTGGTAAGAGTTTTAATAATGAAATATAGGAAGTATTAAATTCTGTTTTAATCCTTTCCGAGTGTTGTAAAAAAATCCATTAAGCCTCCAACATGATGTCCTCACAGCACTTAAGCCCTCCACACACGGATTCTAATCATTCATGGTGAAGATATAGCATGCAAATCCAGACAATATGGTAAGTCAAAACTACGACTATCTAAGCAACTAAATAGGCTGGCCTTTTTAAAAAGATGTCGGGATATAAAAGTGATACCCAACTGCGTTAAGCTAAAGATCAACTTTCGTTCCAAAAAAGCCCTTCACATATATAACCGCACCAGCTTTGCACTACTGCGAGACCAAATCGCTGCTACTCGTGCCACCCTCTCCGTGATGAACACTGCCATTGGCTCCTTACAGTCAGAGCTCTCCGTTGTACTTAACCCGGAACTTCGGTCTATTCTCTCTGGCATCTCAGAAGCTCCCGCACAGAAAGAATTTCAAAAAATAAAAGATAAACATCAAGAAATATAACAACCTAGTGAAAGCCAAACCACAACCACAAATTAAACTGCTCTAGACAGTAGTTAGCCTATCTTCCAAAAGGCTCAACGACGATGCTGTCAGTGCCTTAAGCCTCAGCCACAATTTTGGGGGTCTCTCCGAAAGAAATGCCAGTGCTTGATGTAATGTTTAGCATCGAATGCGAGATCTGTCGCTTAGCGCCAGAGATAGCAAATAACATCAGGCTTGGCATCGCCAACATCCTCACCCAGTCTTTGCCTCCAAAAAGTAATTTATCTTCTGCCCAACGCACTGCTCTCATGAAATTATGGAAAGAGAAACGTATCATCATCACCAGAGCGAATAAGGGTAATGCCACGGAATACAATAGGAAAATGGGAATTATCTTCAGAGATTGCTCAACCTACACCCCACTAGAACTCGACCCCACAAAAACACAAGTTAAAAAATTAAAAATCTTACTTAAAAAGTATTGTCCTGGCCCCCGGGCATCACGAAAAAACTCGAGCCTTTCTGTTCCCATCCCCCCTGAATATACAGTTCACCAAAAATCCACAAACCCAATTCCCCACTAAGACCTATAGTAGATGCGACTAATGCATCTTGCTCCAAACTCTCAAAACAACTGGCCAGCGCTCTAGCCCCCCCCCCCCCCTCACTGGACTTTCCATATCCTATATAAAAAACTCTACCCATTTTAAATCCCTCATAGAAAATTTAACCATAAATAACACAGACATATTGGTAAGCTTTGACATCTCCTCATTGTTTACCAATATCCCTTTAATTGATACCTTAACACTCTTAGAAAACGTTTTTCCTTCTGACATCTTAGATCTCTTTTCCTTTGCCATCAATTCTGAGTATTTTTCTTGGAAGAACAAAATCTACAAGCAGATAGAGGGAACCGGCATGGGTCCCCCCCCCCTTGAATTCTCAGATATTTTTATATTTGTATTTATAATAAATTGAAAGCATAGCTGACCATCATACCAACAACAGATATTATAAGCATGCTGATAAAATATAAATAACTAAAATGAGTACTACTTCATTTTGAGAATAATGAGAATACAATTTGTGTGAAATGGAAGGATGGTAAAGGTGGATCACAGACCTTGATGCCTTTAAGTTTGGCGTAACTTACAAAAATTAAACAAAAATTTACCATTAAGAAAATAATGAAACTTACCAATGCCCTAGAAAGAGGGGTAACAGCATATGCATACATGATTAATGATGATGGGTGCAGCTTTTGCCTGAATTAAAACAAAATTTTAAGTTATCAATACTGACCACATTAGACAATAATATAATATTAAAGTTATGTACATATTATCATATTGTTATCATTATGTATATATTATCATATCATATGATAATATAATGTTATATATTATCATAATGTACTTAAGAGGGTATACCAAAAGGCACCTAACTACCACTTTTAATGGATACCTAGGGAAATTTATAGTTATGCTAACTGCTAGCATTATAAAACAGTATGGTATCAGAAGTGAAATTTCATATTTCACTATGAATCAATCATGCCCCTGGCTCTTTAAGATAAATGCGATAAGACAAGACAGCTACTTAATACTTAAACAAGGAACAACTCCTCCGCTTTTTCAGCCTATAAAATCTTCCAACACATAGCTGTAATGATTTAGCATAAGGATGATGAATGAAGGCCATGAAGCAAGTATATAATCAAGTAGATCAGCTTTACTCCCATGCTTGGATGGCTCTTCCTTGGCATGAAAATGCTCTTCCCTTTGGCAAAATAACAAATGTCACTTCATAATGAAATCACTTAACCTTCATTTGAACTTTTCAATATGAATTCATGGTATAAAAAGGTTGCTTTGCAAAATACCTATTTTAAATATATTTTGTAATGAATGAACTCTCCTACCCCACCCCAGATTATGTTATATTAGAAGAATCAATTTCTGCAGTAACCAAGATTTTTGCAGTTAGAGAAAGTGTAACAAGTACACTTTCTGCAAAAGGAAGAGTAAGTGTAACAAGTACAACATACCATTAATGTTGCCTTGACATGCCTAAATTCAAAAACCTAACTAAAAAATTTCCTTACATGTTTTAATCTTTAAACAGATCTCTCTTGCACACAAATCAGCTTTTTACTATCCCCCCCCCCAAAAAAAACTTCATAAATGTCAAGGCTTTATAAAAAATACTAGAAAATATAAAATATTTACAAAATTACTAGAAAATTTCTGTACAGTTAAAGTATTTCTTTCAATATGAGCAGAGGGACATTTTATATTATATGGGCACTGTCAGGATGTCCATGGAGTTACAGAGGGAAGGCATTTCCTGTCACACAATGCCTATATACTGATGTCTCTCCTCTAACACAATTTACAAAGACACACCTGCAATACCAATCCATACTGGATTGGTACTGCAGGTATGTCAATGTTTAATGGAGGAAACATGTCTAAAAATAATTAATTAAATATATTAAGCTAGTCAGATTCTAAGTCAATATTTGGTCATAGTGAATAAGGCATCTTCATGGGCACACCAAGCAAAATTGCAAACACTTATTTTAAAGAGCTGGCTCCTACAGTCCTAAATGGTGCCCTGTATGGGTGTAATGCAGCTGAATTCCAGGTAGTCTGATTTATATCTGTTTCTGTATAAGAGGTTTTTTTTCCCTACCCATTAGATCTGGTGATCCACATCCGTGGCATGGTCTGCCACAAAGAATGGCTGTGGTGCAGATCAACATACTTTATGTTCTTCTAGGTGGATATCAACTGTTCTTCCAGTTTGTCCAAAGTATTTAAGTTTGCAGGAGCAAGAGATACTACAGACACCGGAATGATCTAGATGGTGAAATGGATCTTTTGGTGAATGAATAGGGTAGCTAATTTTTGGTATAGCAGGAAGAATGTTAGACAAATATGCATTCTTAAAAAGGTATACCACACAGACTGCTTCAGGAATATTCTTTACCACTCACCAAAAGATTTGCTCCACTATCTAGATCATCCTGGTGTCTATATCATACCTTGCTCAGCTGGTGCAAATGTGAACAAACTGGATGAACAGCTAATATCCACCTAGAAGAACACAAAGTATGTCTATCATCTGCACTATAGCTGTTCCAGAGTGACAGATTATGCCATGAATACAGAACAGTGGATTCAGTGAAGGATCACCTCCCTCTTATACAAAAACATATATAAATTACTCTTCCTGGAATACACCATAGCACTAAAACATTTACCATAGCTAAACAAATTCAGCTGTATCACATTGCCAAAAATCTGTGAGACCATCATTATGAAATCTTCAGCAAGATTTCAACATCACACCCAGATAGTGCAAGTCTATAGGAGCCAGTCTTTTGAAATTGGTCTGTTTGCTTTCCTGCTAGTGCTTTGTATTTTTTTTTTATCTGCCTGTGAAGATAAGCATCCAAAACAAAGATGGTGACCAAGGCAAAATACTGACTATCTAATTAGCTAAATGAAATTAGTTCAACTGCAGCCCATTCCACATACACATGCCAAATGGCATAAGACCTGGGCCATGCATGGTTCCTAACTACATCCTTATGACCTTCCAAGGATAACCTTGAATTCTTCCACCACCTACCATAATAACCTGCAAATATCACTGTTCAATTGTTATCTGACAGTGCAAATATAGGCAGGTTAATAAGGAATGTTACTGATAGGACAGAAATTACTTGAGCAGACTAGAAATATGAGCAAGCAAACGATAACAGTCGTCAGTTTAATGTTGCTAAACATGAAGTTATGCACTTCGGTGTGATAAAATTTCCAATGGAATATTAATGGGAACTATGTAGAAACTCATGAGTCTAGGGATGGAGATGGTGAATAAGAAGTTCAGTCACATGCTGAAGATTGCAAATAACTCCAAGCATAATTGTAATGCTGAAACAAACACAGCTGTGCAAGAATAAGGAGATCATTTTGTCTTTTTGAGACCTTGATATGATCACATCTGGACCTATATACAGATTTGGTCTCCTGGGTGCCAAGGTGATTAAGTTGCAAAGAAAAGTTACTAAAATGAACATTCATTGAAAATGACTTCAGAGAACTCCAGTATTGTGCTCAGACTACACTGCAGCTCACAATAGTGGCAAAATTCCTTTTCTTTATGATATATTTCTTCCAAAACTTCAAGAACATTCTGTTCGATTCAACAGCTGTTCTCTCACTACAATCTATTTCTATTTCTTAGGCAGAAATATAAACTTTGTGCACGTGCACTACTGCCTGATATAGTATTAACAAGACAATGAAAAACGAAAGCAAAGTCATGAACTGTCGTGAACAGGACTATAGTGGTTCAAAGGCATAAAACTTAGTTGGAAATTAAAATTGCTAAGAAATTATATTCTTGTTTAATCTTTTATTCAAGTTCAAGCAAAGTTTCCAGATGAAGCATCTTCATAATACACTACTTGTATATAGAGGCTAATGATATCACATAATTTGCCTTTGTATCACATAATGCAAAGCACACTTCTTTTCAGAAGTTTATATTGCTATACATTATGGAAAGAGACATTACCCAGATCTGTTAGATCTGAGTTAGAAATAAGAATTTCACTGATGAGACCTTTACTGAGGTCTCATGTGGAATGCTAGACTCAGAAGAGATAACAAGTTTGAATTAATATAAAGTCATATTTCCTATATACAAGTAGTAAAAAGGTGTGTCACCATATTATCAAACCACTCTGGATTAGAAATAGTTGTAGGAAGTTTTTTTTCACTTAGTTAGAAATTATTTAAAACTTACTTCACATGCAAACTTTGCTTATACCTGGATAAAGGATATAAGAATTTCACCAAGATTCACTGTTGTGTTTTCTCATCTTTGATCGTTCAACTCACCATTATCACTCTCCTCACTTTCTCAACATGCGTAACACACAATCTGACCAGTTTCAATTTGCTTCCACAAATCTTTTGCTCTATGAAGCAAATACATTTTGCTTCATGGAGTGAAAGAATAATATATAACATTTTTTTTTAAAGTCAGAATACTTACTATACCTAACTGAATATTACTGTCTACAGTAGGAGGGGCCTGTAGATCACACACAATCTATATTCATCATAATACACATAATACATTCTATGTGACAGTAAAGATATGACCTTGATTCATTGCAATGGGTTGTAGGTTGTATCCAACTCTATGTTGTATCTATGGTCAGTCTGACCTGGAATCATGTTTTCCAGGATCTGTTGGAAAAAAACCACCATGCTCCACCACAGTAAATTCAAAAAAATAAAGACTATTTTTAGAATCTGCAGCAGCATTCAGAAATCAACCGAATCTAAATAAATTATTAGAGCTAGTAAGCTGCAGTGGGGAGGGGAAAAAAAAAAAAAAAAAAAAAAAAAAATGGCAGCAGCATTGTCATTCCATGATTTTAATTTAGATTTCAGTCGTTTCGTTAAGTGTGAAGTCTGTTATATGTATTCCTTCAATTACATAAATGATTTGTGGATGTTTAGCACGGATGGAAGAAGGGTGTGTGTGCAAAGTGTGATCTGAATGAGGAACTGATGAATGCAAATATGAAATTGATGACAAAAAGTGTTAGTAACGATTGTGTCGTGAGTGCACGTTTGAAAGAGAAAGATGGTGAGAAAGAGAGGCGAAAAAATGTTAAAAAATCAGGAAAAAAGAAAAAGAGCAATTTGAAAACCGTAACGGATGTTAAAAGGGACGAAACTGAGGCGAGAGTGGCAGAAAGAAACAAAATTGAGAGAACGAATGAAAGTAGAAATGGCGTGACGAAGAAATCGCAAGTGAAAAAAATCGAAAGAATAAATGATAGCGAAAAAAGAATGAATGATAGCGAAAGTTGGACACATGTTGGACTGAAAGTACTGAAACAAAGAAAGGTGAATGAGAGTAAAAGTGAGAAGAATGATAGCGAAAGTTGGACGCATGTTAGTCCGAAAGTACGGAAAGAAACAAAGATAAATGAGAGTGAAAGTTGGACGTATGTTGGAGCAAAAGTACGGAAACAAAGAAGGATGAATGAGAGGGAAAGTGAGAAGAGGGGGTCGAGAGCTAGAAAGTTAGAAAGATTTAATGATAGAGAGAATGTGTCGTGAGATTCGGAAAGGGAATTGGATTGGATGAGGCAAGAAATGAAATTGATGCAGAATGAAATTAAGAGAATTCACGTCAAAACTATTAAAATAAATCATGATGGCATGAAAGAGTTAACGAAAGATGAGCGAGTGGCGTTGTATGGCGACTCCATTATTAAAGGTGTGCTAGAGAATAAAATGCACAAGGTTTTCCAGGCGGTAAAATGAGTAGAGTGATTGAGGCATTGGATATGAGGCGGGAGCAAGCAAAAGAGTTAACTGTATTAATTGGTACAAATGATTTGAGAGAGAACAAAGAGCATGTCATAATGAATGTCAGGAGGCTGCATGGAAAGATAAAAGAGAACAGTGTGACAGGAAGGGTGTCAGTGTGTTGCCTAGGTATGATTGTGGTGAAATGAGGCGGCGAGCAAGGATTATGAATGATATTCTGGCTGAAATGTGCGAGGAGATGGGAGTATAGTTTGTTAATGTATGGAATGAGTTTGAGGGACGAAATGAGCTGTATGGGAGCGATGGACTGCATTTAAGTGGTTATGGTGTGAGTCGCTTGGAGAGACTGCTGCTGGAAGGTAGAGAAGTAAATAGAGAATGAATCAGATCGAGAGGAGAGTGATGTGGAAGAGCAGGAGAGTAAGACAGGAGAGACTGAAGAAGTGGATATGAAAGGGGAAGTTAGTGGTATGAGTATAGAAAATGAGAGAATGGGTGTGCAAGAGCAGGGAAACGGGAAGGCTCAGGGTGGACAGGGGGTACACAGCGTGAGAAAGGTGGATGCTCCAAGAGGAGGTGAGAGCATGTGTAGGCAGGAAAGAAATGGGATGACCAGGGATCAAGAGGAAACAGATGAAATTGAAAGGGTTCTAAAATGAAGAAGCAGAAAGGGAAATGACCCCAGTCCAGCATGGAGAGATCACATCGAGTGAGTGGTATTAGTGGAACTAGCTGTAGATCCAGAAATGAGCTGTCGTGTTTGTATAACAATGCTAGAAGTATAAGAAACAAGGCGGATGAAATGGTTGCACTAATTGTGTCTGTTCACCCAAAGATTGTCGGAATAAGTGAGACATGGTTAGATGAGGACGACATCCTGACAGGAATAGAGATGAAGGGGTATGATATGTTTCGTGAGGATAGAAGGGGTAAAAAGGGAGGGGGAGTGCTATTGATGATAGAGAAAGAGTTATGTCCATACAAGGTAGAGATGCAAGAGGGAAATAGGGCCAGTGGTTTTGAGGCAGTATGGTGTGAGAAAGAGATCAAGAGAATCAAATACTTGGTGGGATGTTGTTATAGACCTGGTAATGTGGATGGTGGTGATAGTGAAATGCATAGTCAAATAAGCCAAGCAAATAAGAAAAGGGTGATCATTATGGGTGATTTTAATTATGGCAATATAGACTGGAATGAAGAGATAGCAACTGGAAGTAAAGTTTCTTGAGTTTTTTGAGGGATAACTACCTCAGACAATATGTAACAGAGGGCACACGAGGATTAAGGGTCTTGGATTTGGTCATCTCATCAGAGGATGTAATTATAAATGAGGTGTCAAATCATTCACCAATTGGCAAAAGTGACCATGAGGTGATTACCTGGGTGGTTGCCAGCAGTGCAAGGACCCCTGTGAAAAAAGGGTATATGTGGAACTACAAGGGGGGGGGGGATGATTATGAAGAGCTCAGGAGACAGCTTGCGGGTGTAGCATGGAATGAGGAGTTAGCTGGAAAAGAGATCAATGCAGCTTGGGGGATTTTCAAAAACTATTTAGTACATGCAATGTCTAAATGTATTCCAAGGGCGAGAAGGTTAAATAAGGTAGGTGTGAGATGGATGAATAAAGAGATTAAGCATGCGATACAGAGAAAAGGGACATTGTGGAGGTAGCATAAGAGAAATGGAAGTAACCAATTTCATGAGGTCTATAAAGACCAGGCAAGGAGGGTGACTTGGTTGGTGAGAGTAGCTAAAGAGAGGTATGAACAGCAGTTAGCTAATGAAGCAAAAAAGAATCCTAGGGAGTTCTTTCGATATGTAGCCAGCAAAAGAAAGAATGATTATGGAAGGATGATATTGATTGGAGGAAATGGTATAAAGACAGCTGTTGCAGAAGGTGTGGTGGAGATACTTAATGAGCAGTTCATAAAGATCTTTCAATCTTGTCAATGTGATTTCATGGAGAGATTGAGAGCAGTAGATGATGGGGAGGAGAGACTGACTGTAAGTGAGCAAGAAGTGTTTGGGGAGGTGAGTAAACTAGATGTAAATAAGAGGGTGGGACTTGATAATATATCACTGCATATTCTGAAGGAATGTGCCAGAGAGTTGACACCTGCCTTGACATATTTTTTTAATATGAGTCTTGCACTTGGTCAAGTTCTTAAAGAGTGGAAGGAGGGCAAGATTGTGCCACTTCATAAAGGAGGTGATCGAACTCAAGAATCAAACTATAGGCCTATCTCTGTGTCAGGTGTTATGGATAAGTTGTTGGAGAAGCTTGTGAGAACTAGGATCCAGAGTTGGGTTGACAACAATGGTAAAATCTTTTATGGACAGCATGGATTTGCTAAAGGGAGGTCATGTTTTAGTAATCTACTTACTTATTACAATAAAGTGACTGCTTCCTTCGAAACAGGAGAAGGATACACAGTAATATACTTGGATTTCGCAAAAGCTTTTGATAGAGTAACTCATGATAAGTTGACAGTCAAACTAGAGCAGATGGGGTTGGATATTAGATTAGTGCATTGGATTAGAGACTGGCTATCTGATAGGTATCAACAAGTTGTGTATGGGGGTGCGATATCCAGTAAAAGGAAAGTCACTAGTGGAGTGCCTCAGGGGTCTGTTTTAGGGCCATTACTATTTAACTTGTATATTAATGATATTGGCAAAGATTTGGATGGAGATATGCAGTTGTTTGCAGGTGATGCAAAGTTGGGACGAACCATAAAGAGTAGTGAAGATGTTGTGGCCTTGCAAGAAGACTTGAATAAATTGAGTGATTGGGCAAGCAAATGGGGATGTGAGTTCAATGTTGCAAAATGTAAGGTTTTAAAATTTGGAAAACAAAGATGGGATGCAGAATTTATGCTTGGTGAGAATATATTGTTGGAGGTAGAGGAAATAAGAGATCTGGGGGTGATAGTGGATAAGGATCTAAAATTTAGTGGACACATCGCCAAAATTGTGAACATAACACAAAGACGTCTGGAAAATGATGTGGAGGGGACTGATGTGTAGAAGTAGAGAGATTCTTGTTCCATTATATAAGGCTTTGATTAGGCCACACATGGATTATTGTGCCCAGATTTGGTCACCGGGTTTTCAGAAGGATGAAGAGATGTTGGAAAGGATCCAAAGGCGACTGACTAAGGTAGTTTCTGACCTCTGGAATGTTGAGTATGAGGAAAGATTGAGAAGATGTAATTTGCAGAGTCTGGTGGAGAGAAGGAAGAGGGGGAGATATGATAGAGACCTACAAGTTGGTAAGGGGTTTATAAGATCAATGGTGGAGAAGTTCTACAGAGAATAGTGGGAGATCAGGGGAGAACCAGAGGTCATCCCTGGAAACTGTATAAAGAGGGTGTGAGAGGCAGGTTTTTTTCGTGCAGAGTTGTGAATGATTGGAATGCCTTGTCTGAGAGTGTGGTGTCTGCAAGGAGTTTGAGTGTGTTTAAGACATGGTATGATGAGATGTGTGTGTGATAAAAGGACCTCCCAGATGAGTCTTTGACTCCATGAGGTCTTGGGAAATAATAATAATAATAAAATACGGCTGCATTAAACTTTTGAAAATTTGGGAAACATTAATTATCATATATCCAACCTACAATTGCCCATAGATGCCACACCATCTAGATAGGACTTGAGAGTCACTCAATTATAGCTTAGCATTGTGTTTTGAGTGTGTGTGTTACATTAGTTTTTGTAATTCCTGAAGATGTCTCAATGACAGATGAAATATTTGAAGTATTAAAATCAGTTTTAATTCTTTCTGAGTGCTGTATATATACACCTAAACCTCTTCTTAAGTGATAGATACGTTCCTAAAAATTACCCGTAAATAGAATTTGCATAAAAAGAACTACTGACTCCATAGAAAAAGTGAAGATTGGTTCCAAAACTGAAATATAAGCAAAATAATGAAAAAAACAAACATTAAATTTGTTAGGATCATAATATTTTTATTTACATTTCATGGAGAACACACATACATATAATGAATTTTAATAACTTTAAAAAAAACATTCATTTCAGTTGTTTGCTAAGGATTCTATAAAAAAATTATGTTATTCACTATCAGTTTCTGGCAATAACCGCAAAAGCTTTCATTTTCATGAGACTGTAATATCACTAGAACTACTAGATATGGTATTATCGTCATCGACTTCCGCCTCAACTTGTGGAATTCTTCTTGTCATGTCTTGAACTAAAGTACCACTGGTTGTTTCAGTAGTTTTAGACATGAACTCAGTTATTAACCCAGTTGATTTAGATAGTTTGGAGAACTGGGCTAGGAAAAATGGATGTCAGTTTAATGTGGCAAAGTGTAAGGTTATGCACTTTGGGGTGAAAAGAATAGCAGCAGTATATTGCATTGGTGGAACCGTACTCCAGGAGATTGATGAGGCCAGGGATTTGGGAGTGCTGGTGGATAAGGAGTTGAAGTTTAGGGGGCACATTGCAAAAGTGACTAAAACAGCTCACCAAATCACTTGGCTTCTGAAAATACTTTAACATGCAGAGACGAGTGACCAATATGATAGCAGGTCTGTGGAATGAACCCTATGAGAATAGGTTGAAGATTTGTGGGTTGCAGAAATTGGACGATAGGCGAAGGAGGGGTGATATGATTGAGACATTCAAATTACTGAAGGGTTTTTATAAGATTGATCCAGAAGATATTTTTGAAAATATGACTGGTGGTGGGAGGACTAGGGGGCCATGCATGGAAGCTAGGCAAGAGCGTGGTTGATTAGAGCTAGGTTTTTTACTTGGAGAGTGGTGAATGAGTGGAATAAGCTTCCAGAGTCTGTTGTGGGTGCTACGACTGTGAATGAGTTCAAGGCAAGATATGATAGATACTGTGTGAATATTGAATAGTTGTTCCAGACTGTTAGGGCCTCCCTCGATGAGTCTGTCGACTCCTTGGAGTTTCCCGGAACAACAACAACAACAATAATAATTAATCGCTGTGTTGATGCTTTAGATAAGTCGCGATATAATTCTCTGTATGAAGACATTAACAACTTAAGCTCACGTGAAAACTTTCCAGCACGTTCTTCATTTGGATCATGTTGGGCAAAATAATTGCCTAAATTACTGGCCAGTTTAAGACCTTCTTTATATCAGCAGTAAAAGTAGGATTATCTTGATCATTATCATTAACTTCTCTGCTTTCAAGAGTCTCAGAAACAGTTTCCACTGTTTTGTCTTCGCTAAGCGGTTTATCAATTCTTTGATATCTGCCGACGTAAGATCATCGAATTCTTCTCCGCCAATTTCACATGCCAAACTTATTATACTGGGGAATTCTGCAGTATGATTGAAGGGAACAGGAGCATTCTCTTTAACACATGCGGGCCAAATAGCTTTCCAGCATTCATTCACAGTTTCTGGTCTCAATTCAGATAACGATAATCAAACCTGATTAATACAATCCATAATTGAAAATTTTTTCACACATTCATAACTGAGAGTGTTTCATCATCATTTAGCTTGTTCAAAATGTGTTGAAATGTTCGTCTGACATAATATGTTTTAAAAGTCGCAATTATACCCTGATCTAGAAATTGTAACAATGATGTGGTATTGGGCTATAGAAAAAAAAATGCACATTTGGGTGTTCCATGGTAGGATGACCGGGTGCATTATCAAGAATCAAAAGCACTTTAAATTCGAGACCCTTGTCATTCAAATAGCATCTAACTTCTGGCACAAAATGTTCGTGGAACCACTCAGTGAAAATATCAATGGTCACCCAAGCTTTTTTTTTTGTTGGCCATCCAATGAACTGGCAATTTTTGAAAATCTACGCCTTTCATTGCCCGTAGTCTTAATGATCGATTTATGAGCAGTGGTTTTAATATCCGATCTCCTAAAGCGTTCGAACAAACTAGGAGTGTTATGCGATCCTTTGCTGCTTTGAACCCACCAACAGTTTTTTGCATTTTTGATTATTATTATTTGGCACCTCCAGAGAGTCCAAAGACTCATCGAGGGAGAATGTGCCAACACCATCGAATGATTGGTCCCCTTCTAACTACTAACCATGCTCAAACCTGCTTAACTTAACTTTTTGCGAGCCATTAGTAGCAGAGGCTCTACCAATCGACCAACCTTCGCTGGCTATGTAAGTTCTGTTTGGCATTTTTTACTGGAAAAGCCAGTTTCATCCATATTCCCAACTTGTTCACGAGAGTAACCTCCATCTTCAATTATTTTAGCAAGTTCTTGTGGAAATGCTTTAGCAGCTGTTTCATCAGCAGAAGCCGTTTCACCTTTAATTTTTATATTATGAAGAGCAGGTCTTTTAATAAACTTAGCAACCAACCATAGCTTGCATGAAATTCATATTTTTTCCTCGAATGAGATGAAGTATCTGATTGCAGTTTTTTAATCTGTTCATAAAATCTCAATGCTGATTGCTTGATGGAATTTCTGTCAACTGGCATTCTTTTTTGTACATTATCTTCTATCCACATCACCAAAGCTTTTTCGACCTTTTCTAGAACTACAGCTCTTGTGTATGATGATTATTTCGCACTTGATTTTGTACCAGAACATACCACTTTTCTAATAGCCTCTTCATTTTTCTTTATAGATCTGACAGTTGATTCACAAAATGCTTACCCACAGCCGTCGCACCTTCCCCAGTTTGAAGACTATCTATAATTTGAATTTTTATATCCAAGGAAACGGCTTTCCTTTTTTTTTTTTTTTTTTGGTTATCGGCAACATCATCTGAGGGCTGGATTAAAATCTTCGATTAATGAAATGAAAGTCTGAAAATTACATATAGCTTACCATTTATTATTTCTGGGCAAAATTATTAATTTTATAATGCGATTTTTATTTTGATTTCACTTAAAAAATGCAGTAACTGTGTTGTCTACTGAAACACCAAATTCAAACTGCTAAGAACTGCTTTTTTTTTTTTTTTTTATGCGCAGTCAGTTATGTACTGTAATTCGGGAAATTCCCAATAAATGAAATTCGTAAGAATTTAGAATTTTCTTAATTGAAACGAGAACACAATTCTACAAAATTCTCAGAATTTTCTTGAATTACGAATATTTTCCTAACTTAGACTTTAGGTTGGTCGCGTAAAAGTAAATAAAAATTGCGTAAAAAAAATTATTTTTGATATCCCAATTCGTGTAAAAAAAATTCACATAAAAAGAGGTTTAGGTGTGTGTATGTGTTGTATGTATGTGAAGCTATTTTTTAAATGTGTATATATATATATATATTCCATTAAGCCTCCAACATGAAGTTGTCCAAGAAACACAACAAAACCTCTTCTCATCCTCTTGCTTTCTACAGTAAGACGAAACCTGCAAAAGAGGTTAAATTATATCTAAGAAGAAACAAACAGATTAATGTATGAAGCTATGGGCACTAAGAACTGGAAGAATAACTGGTCACCTTCAATGCCACCAAAACATGCCTTTTCTCTCAACAAAATAGTTCTCAGCTCACTTTTCCTCAGTAATATACACTCACCACACAGGATGAACTCTCTCTCCTTGGACTTACATTTACCTCCAGCCTATCTTGACACAAACACATCATATGAATAGTTTCCTCAGCCTCTAAAAAAACTAGGTTCTTTTCTACTTAAGAAGCTATTTTACATGCACCCAGCTATCAACTCTATATAAATCCCGAATATGCCTTCACTAGAATACTGTTCGTATCATCTAGGATGATGCACCTAAAACCTACTTAAAAATTCTTGCTACTGTCCAGAGGAGAGCAATTTGCTTACACTCACAGATGCAATGTTTCAGCTCGGTCTTTTCTACAAGTGCTTCCATGGTCGCTTGTCCCAGCGAATTGGCAAACATCGTTCCTACACTTGCTATTGGGCAGCCTATTAAAACAAGAGCAGCAGCTGCCCAACCCCCCCCCCCTTTTACAGTTCAACTGCAAACACAATGAACCTGCTTCTCTTCCTCATTTAATCCTTACAAAGGGTGAAAGGCTGACTTAGCATGTTCACTTTGCTAAATATGCTCTATGCTACATTCAATCATATCAATGTCCTGGAAATGTAAAGGACAAGAACAGCTTATTCAAGCTTTTCTATACCTTGCATGCAGAGGTGAGTAATGTGGGTTAGGCGATGATTAATTTGTATACTTCCAGGTAACAAAGTTGGCTAAACCTTAAACTTTTGTGAGAAGAACTGAGATTGCGACGGAACAATTTGAGGGCACTTTCAGTTCTTTTTCTGGAATGGAATGAATACATAGAAGCTTTTATGTTTTAAAACAGAAATAAAAAAAACAGAGAGAGATCACACAGGATGAGTCTTAATTATGGAACACAAATTTCGAACATTATTGAGAGATGCTAACAGAACTAAAAGAGTGCTGGTATAAAAAGTTTTTTCATTTGGTTACAAATTAGCTTGTCACGTTAAGTATCTTCAACAACTAGCTACTTACATATACATACATACATACATATATATATATATATATATATATAGAGAGAGAGAGAGAGAGAGGTTGATGACTTCATAACAGTTGCATTACTATCCCATGATGCAAAGCACACATTTTTTTGAATGTGTATAATGCTATGCATTGGGAAGGGTCATCAGACCAGTTTCAACCTTTATTGAGGTCCATAAGTGAAAGCCAGATCCAGAAGAGATACCAAGGTTGAATTAATGCAGTAGTTGTATATTCCTCATATACAAGTAGTAACAAAGTGCATCACCTTATTAAAATTTTCTGGATTAGAGATAGAAATAGATAATTTGTAACCAAGTAAAAAAAAAAAAAAAACTAACTTAAACTTGCCAAGAAATATTCTTGTTCCAAGTGTAAGCAAAGTTTGCATGAAGTATATCATGACTGAGCTAATTGTATATAAAAGTCTGAGACTTCATCAATTGTCTTAGTATTAGCAAAGCATATACATATACATATACAAAACCATAATGCAAAGCATGCACATACACACACCTTTTCTGATGTGTATAATGCTATGCATTATGATTCCCACTTCATTACCTAGAGTAATGAAGAGTCATTATTCTAGGTAATGACTCTTCCCAAAACAAAACAAGTGTACTACTGTTTTGTTGAAGAGGGTATTTAAAAAAAAAAAAAAAAAAAAATATATATATATATATATATATATATATATATATATTTCATACCAACCCACAAAAGAATCCATAGTACATTAGTACTATACATAGGCTAAGAGTGTTTTTTATTCATTTCTTAAAAACATATCATAGAATTTTATATATGTGGAAATTGCTTTATAGACCAAACATGGAAACTACATTAAGCGAGGCAGTGGTTTCACACCAGGCAATGTAAGTCATCACCTATCACAGGACATTACATTCAGAAACATGGCAGGATTCAAACTTGCAGCCTGCTGGTTCAACTACCAAAAGAGTCTTGACATGTTTATTAATAATTACATGGATGCAAAGTGCCCATTACATTAATATAACATTTGGATATGAATTTGGAATAATGGATATGAAGCTATGTTTTTGATATATTGTATCCATGTGACAAGTCAACTAGGTCAATAAACTGCGAGCAATTTACCAAGGTTATGTAAGTACAAGTTGAAGAGGAATTATATCAAGTAAGATTTATCTCTGAGCAATGTTATAATGATACTAGCTAGATACAAAAGAGATAAAACACATGACAAGTTGCACCTGATGAGAAAATTGAAGACACCTTATATTTTGAGGAGGAAAGTTTTTTGAATTTAGTAATGAATGGACCAACTTGGAGACAATCACATAGCCTTTTAAGGAATGTGGACTACACACAGAGGCTTATGACCTAATGTTCAATCTTCACCTTCTTACCAAAGTCAGTAAGTATCTGCTGCTGGTTTAAAAGTGGATACTGAACTAATAGGGATAGGCTGAAAATTTGGAATTAGCTGAGCAAACAGTATTCTTACTAGTTTAATCCAAAGCAAAATGGTACAATATGATGGGATTTCATACTGAATGGGATGTTACCCAGTTAGCATTAATTAAAGATTTGCGCCATCAGCATAAGAGGCATTCATAAAAAAAAGCAGTTGAACTGACAGAAGAAATGGAGAAGTATCAGGTAAACATAATTGATGTTACTGAAAGACAAAAACAAGCGAGATTCTCTAAATAACAAAAACAAGATGTTATATTCAGGCAAATAATGATCAGTGAAAGGAAGATGTAACTATAGTATTCCACACTAAACACTAAAATAATCTTAACTGTTAGGCAATATTGAGCAGTGTTGCAGGCAAACATCAAAATGGGAAACTGGACAACAAGACTCGCCTATGGTCCCCTGCAAGGTTCTAAAGAAAATGTGTAGAAAGTTTGAGACATCAGCAAAGGTAAATGAGACATAGGAAAGAAAAAAAAAAAAAGCTGATCCTTCTTGATGATCTGAACATTGGACATTATTATTACATGACACCTCAAAGTAGTCCAAAGACTCATCAAGAAAGGGCACCTATTCAAAGCTCTCCATCTCCACTACTTAATCTACCAACCACAGCAAACTGCAATTACCATCATCTACACCAATGCCATCTACTGCCCACCATCACACTAGTATTTTTTGTCTGTAAATTGCATGTTTTCTCAAGGCTGACTTTGATTTGCCTGTACAGGATGAAAAACAAGTTTCCGGTGGGGGGGGAAAGCTCTGCTACCTCCATATGAGATTGACTAACTTGCTTTCAATTGAAAAAAACCATATAAAGATTCCTCTCATGAGAATCAAAGTTCGGCTTTTCCAATCGAAGGGCACAATGTACCACTGTTCTTCCAATTGCGTTATGGAGGTGCTACTAAAGGATTAAATTTTATATATCATATAAAGTTTTAATATAAACTTTATATCATATAAAGTTTTAATATAAAGGTGCTACTAAAGGATATAAACTTTATAGATTTCTGTTCAGGACATGGACTAGTCATTACTAGTCATATTCAACATAAAGATGTGCACATCACATGGAGAGAAGACAAGAAATAAAGTCTTATTGTTGAGAGCAATATCTTCATGCTGGTTCAGGACAACAGCATACAGGAAATCTGAAATAACAAGTGATCACCATTCAGTTTTGAGCAGGATAAAAATGAATACAATATTGAAAAGAATCAAAACTGAACAGCTTCCAGAAGTGAATTGTAAATACAAATATTATTCAAGAAAAAAAATGGAAGTTTGAATACAAGAATCAAACCTTGATGACTCAGTGGTAAACTTGAAGGGAAAACATTGAGTGATTCAGCCAGAGAGACATGTGCTGAGGTTGTAAGGATAGAAAAAGCAACTCCATGGTGAACTGAGGAAGTTAAAGTGCCTTAGAAGTACAAAATATTAAATACAATATTAGAGTGCTGACAAGTAAAAGATTAATCCGGAAGAAATTTGTTGATAGAAGATTAATGATAAACTTAATAAAGCAGTGTTATAATAGCCTGAACACCCCTTGAGAGTACTTCTCAGGAAACTGATAATGATGAGAAAAATTAGGTGTGGACAGATGCTATTAATGGATTCCTAAAAAAATGAGGATGCTAGGAAGTAACTTGACACTGTTAGAATTCAGGAATGTGTAAGCAGAGCTGATCTTGGGTGATATTGACCTAACACATTGCCAAGGATGTTTTAAAACATCAATCTGGTATTTGCATATGTACCACTGCTGCTTCTAAGCATTGTAAGACTTGTGTTTCTATGCTGCATAACTTAGTCTGCCTGGGCAGTTGAATCGTGTGGATATGTAGGCACTGCAGCAAGATCATTCTGAATGGCTTAGGGACATTGTCATAAATGGGTAGCAGTGAATGTGTTAAACAGAATGGGAAATGAAAGATTAACCATGCAGGTGTCTGATACAATTAGAAGTGCCTTTATAAGAGATTCTGACAATGCAAGAGATAAGACTAATATAGAAGAAAATTGTCAATATAGTAATAATGTAAAATTTTTATGTAATACCATCACAGTACCATATACACCCCTTGAGGGTGTATATGATACTATGATGGTCACTCTGATATATCAGCATGTCCAACTTAAAATCTCTCTCTCTTTTTTTTTTTTTTTTTTTATCTGATTTGGCTAAAAATTTCTTTACCTCATCCTATCAGATTCACTGGTGCCACCAATCATTCTGGACTTTTGGATTATTTTTTTTAGAAATATAGATTTTTTTTTTTCTTCTCTAGTCTAACTTTCTTAATAGTGAAGTCAACTTAATTGACAGCTCTAGTGGGCTTTCCTTTTCCAACTACACTAACCCAGCAAGTAGAGATGCCGAGGCATTTGATATCATCCCATATACTGTTCATATACCTACCAGAATACCAGGATACTTATCACAAAAGGCCTAAATATATTGTGAATGTTAATCCTCAAGCCAATTCTGACCACAATATATTCATGTATCAAAAGTAATTCTGAAAAGGTCAAAAGAAAGAACTTGCATCATGTCCAGATGGTAGTCATGCTGACAATGCCCCCCATTATCAGTATCGATCTCAATACTGAACAAATGAGAATGGGTTGGCAATTTGTAATTTAGCAAAACAAACCGTATTCTCACTGGCTTAAACCAATCTAAAATAATGGTATAACATGATAAAATTTCATGCGGGTTGGAGCACTCCAGTCACTGAACTGATGATATTAGTCAATGCCCAGGTAGATATTAAACAAGTTGTAATAGAGCCATCCCCTGTTATATGCTTTTTAATCACTCCCATTTCAATGGAATCTATTTTACAATCAAATTAGAGCACCTCGCGGCAATACTCGTAGTAGGGGTACAAGTTCTGTTCGCTACAAACTTGATATTAACTAGGTCTGGCTACTCACTGATGAGACCTCAATAAAGGTCGAAACCGGTCTGGGTAGTGACCTTCTCTCATAATGTGAACAAAAATACAGTTCCTAGGAGCTAAGTTCACATTATGGGCAAATATCAAGAATAGTGATCGGAGCTCGCTCCACCTCTACCACGAGTTGCCCCAGCTTGCACTACCCTTTGGGATCAGTGCTGCAGTATCCAGGTATTTGCTTACGCTTGGAATCGCCGAACTTTATATATAGTTTTTACTATATTTGGCACGAAACTCTTTGAGTTTCTTATTCGGCTAAGAAACTATATGGGATGTAATATCCCTTAACTTAAACAAGTTACATGTCGCCGAATTGAAGCCTTTGGCTCTTCACATATCTAATAATCAAATTACTACTATTTGTCTTGTGAAAAGTTAATGGTTATAATTTTTGTTCTTATTGGTCAGAACCAGTTGTCCACAACTTTTACAAACCGGATAACTAGCTAATTATTTTACTGATTGTAAAATAATTCCCTGTTGGAAGATTTTCAACTTGGTTATACTATAAATTAAAGATGCCAAGAAATTACATTCTTAGTTTAATCCTTTATTATTATGTGACACCTACAAAACACTCCTGTTACAAAATATATAGCAGAATTTTAAATAGCAAACTAATGAAATATTCCAAAAACTTTATTTTAGAAGTACAGAATGGATTTAGAAAAGGACAATCATGTATAGACCTGACCTTTTGCCTAAAATTAATAATAGAGAAAAGAAGAGAATATAATTTAGAAACACATATTGCATTTATTGACTTTGAAAAATACCAAATAATATCCTAAAAGCTATCACAAGTATATATGAAAATAATCAAATACAAATAAGATTAAATCACGAGCTATCATATATGAGAGATAAACCAAGGGGTCTGACGGGGATGTTTCCTCTGCTCAACTCAAATAATAATTACAAATTCTGAAGATAACTTATAGAAAGCTATTTTAGATCTAAATATGATAGCCATTCAAGATATTAGATGTACCAGTAAGGCAGTGGCTCACTACCACCAGTTGTACGCGTACCATAGGTTGAGAATCCCTGCTCTATTTGATCACAAAAGAAATGAAGAAATTATGAAAGAATTAAACCAAGAATCAGTAATAGAAAAAAATTAAAAAATATAAACATAAACACGTTCAAAGAATGAAAACAGAAAGATTACCAAAACAAGCCTTAAAGTACAAGCCATTAGGAAAAAGAAAACCAGGACGTCCTCTTAAAAGATTCAACGATGACTTCTAAGGCCAAACAGGTCACGCTAGGCTTAAATCCTTGATATGCATGATGATGATGTGATACCTCCAGGGAGTTCAAAGACTCATCGAGGGAGAGTGTGCCAACAGCATCGAACGATTGATCCCTTCCAACTACTAACCACGCTCAAACTTACTTAACCATTAGTAGCAGAGGCTCTACCAATCAACCAACCTTTGCTGGCTATCCATGTGTAAGCAAACAAAGTTTGCACCTCAAGTATTTTCAGGACTAGGCAACTCGTATATAGAAGCTAATGACTTCATCACTTGTCTTAGTATCTCATAATGCAAAGTACATATCATTGCAAACATGTATAATGCCATGCATTATGGCAGGGGTTGGGAACCAAAGTTTTTGAACCAAAGAGCCATTCCACCAAAAAAATTAATTAAAACAAAATTTTAGGAGCCGCAACTTCAATTAGATTTTTCTTGGTTACTCAAAGTTGCAGTTAGTTCAAGCTTAGGTAAATTTGTTTTTAATTCAGTACTTCCATATATCAAATACCACTTTTATGTTTGCATATAAATTTTTTATATGTTCAATAAATAAAAACATTAAGTTTGATTAAGTTTTTAATCACAAAACGTATATAATATTGCAAAAAGAATTAGTCCAAACAAAAATACAATATTATGTATTTTAATAGATATTTGATTGTTTTAATTTAAAATTCACTAATGAGACTTTTGATTTTGCATCTTCTCAGCCAATTTACTTAAATCTGGATTGTATGTCATGCACTTTCATAGCGATTTGGTTTTCAAACTTTCATCAGTCAATTTGTTCCTACACTTATTTTTAATGTAATTCATTGAAGAGAAAAATTGTTTGCAATTGTACGTTGAACCAAAAAGAATCAAAACCCCAAAAGCAAGTCACCTGGCATTTGAATAATTAGTTGGGAAAGAATTCCAACATTTAAATATAATTTCCTGTGGTGTTTCTTCCATAGTTTCCTTATTTTCTTCAATTTGTGATACCATTTCCTGAAGTTTTTGTACTCAGATGCTTTTATTCTGAATTTCCAGAAGCTCCATTTGTAGTTCTGCAATTGATATTCTGGAAAAACCTTCAATATCTATTAATTTTAAATCGCAATTTAACAGACGTAATATAAATTTCATCATCTTCTGATGTTTTATAAAATCCTGAAATCTGCTTGTAAATGAATCTAAAATTACAATAATCATTTCAGCGAATTTGTTGCAATCAACTTTTTCTTGATTTAAATTCAATCTAAAATTTTTTAGATTTTCAAAATATATAAATTTTTCTTCAGTAACATATTAGAAAAACACTCTTAGTTTGTGTTCAAAAGGTAAGAACTTCCTATAGTAATTGTAAGGCTGTGTGTCCCTTCCCATGCAACTTCAAATTTAGCTTATTAAAATGTTTTGTCATAGCAAGCAAAAAACAAAAATTTTGTATCCATTAGGGATTACTGAGAAGTTCCACATGATTTACATTATAATTTTTAGTGGTTAAGAAAACTATTACTTCTTTTAAGCACTGAAAAAAACGTTTTAATGCTTTTCCTCTTGATAACCATCATACAGATGTAAATGTCACTAAATCTTTATGTTGACTACCTAGTTCCTCTAAAAATATGTCGAAAAGTTTGTGATTCAATGCCTGAAATCGGATGAAATTGATCATGGGCACAACAAAATCCATTACTCTTTTTAGTTGTGGTAATAATCCCAAAGAATTTGCAACTAAAGCTTCTTGATACAAAATGCAATAACTCCATGTGGAATATGAGTGGAGAATAATTTAATGAACCCTTTATTTTTCGCAATCATACAAGGCGCACCATCGATGGCAATGCATAATATATTATTAATATTTATATTTTTATTCTGTAAGTTGTTAGAAGGTTTTCTGAAATATCTTGACCTGTAGTGTGTCCTTTGAGTGTTAGCAGATCAAGTTCTTCTCAAACTGGAAGATGCGATATATTTAACCATCGTGCAGCACTGTGCCATATCGGAAATATCATTTGATTCATCAACTGCAATAGATATATAATCGGCAGAATATCCATAATTTGCATATTTTAAACTTCTGCAGAAATTCTTATCCGTTCCTTGACAGTTCTAGCTGAAAGAGGTAAATCTTCAATTTTTTTTTTACGTATCTCGTCCTTATTTTTCATATTTTTTAATAGAATTTCAGAGACGTTATACATGAAATTTTTTAGAAATTCACCATCGGTAAAAGATTTTCATGCTTTTGCTATTTCAAGGGATAACAAAAAACTTGCTTCAGATAGTATCCAACGAATATTTCGTATAAGTTGACAAATTTTTTGCTGAAGTAACGTTTTCTTTTGTAATTCTTCAATAGCTTTTTTTCTATTATCACCCTCAGGATATTTTTTACTGAAGTCAAAATGTTTTCCTCAAAAATGTCATTCGACATTACTTCATTTGTTATTTTGAAGTCTGAAATAAAATTTCATGCGTAACACATGCATAATATCTAGTGCCATGAACAGGCAGTATCAAAAAACAATATTTAGTTGTTTGTATTATGTATCTTTTAATTCAATATATAAAAG
The DNA here is from genome assembly GCF_054136105.1 of Typopeltis vanoorti. Taxonomy (NCBI): domain Eukaryota; kingdom Metazoa; phylum Arthropoda; class Arachnida; order Uropygi; family Thelyphonidae; genus Typopeltis; species Typopeltis vanoorti. Next base: position 73,930,948 of record NC_143563.1, on the reverse strand, counting down.
CTGCACTTTGTTCAGCTAAGAGCAGCATGCGGCTCCAGAGCCGCTGGTTCCCGACCCCTGCATTATGGGAATGGTCACTACCCAGACCAGTTTCAACAAAACCCAGTTGATACCAAGGTTGAAGAAATGCAAAAGTCATATTTTCATATACAAGTAGCCAAAAGATGCCACACCTCATTATTAAAATACTCTGGATTAGAGATAGTTGTTGGAAGTTTTTCCACTTGGTTATGTTATAAATTAAAGACACCAAGAAATTATATACTTGGTCATCATCATGAATCAAATTCCTGACATGTACCCTCAAGGGGTGTACAGTATATACGTGGCTTAATTCTTTATCCAAGTGTAAGCAAACAAAGTTTGTGCCTGAAATATTTTCAGGACCAGAGCAATTCATATATAGAAGCTAATGACTTTACATCACTTGCTTCCGTATCCCATAATGCAGAGCACATATCCTTGTGGACATGTATAATGCTAAGCATTATGGTAAGGGTCACTACCCAGACTGGTTTAGACCTTTATTAAGGTCTCATCAAGTGGGAGCCAGAGATGATACTAAGGTTTAAGCAATGGAGAAGTCACATTTTCATATATGAGTAGTCAAAAAATACTTTGGGCACAAACTTTATTTGCTTACACTTGGATAAAGGATTAAACCAAATATATAATTTCTAAGAATCTTTAATTTATAGTATAACCAAATGAAAAAACTTCCAATAACTATCTCTAATCCAGAGTATTTTAATAATAAGGTGTGAAACCTTTTGGCTACTCATATATGAAAATGACTTCTGCATCACTTCAACCTTAGTATCACCTCTGGGTCTGGCTCCCACAGATGAGACCTCAAAGGTCTAAACTGGTATATAGAAGCCAAAGCTTCTACATACGTATATACAAGTTGCCCCAGTCCTGAAAATACCTCAAGTGCAAACTTTGTTTGCTTACACTTGGATAAAGGATAAAATCAAGTATATAATTTCTTGGCATCTTTAATTTATATTATATAATCCCCTGGCTTCTTACCCATAGCAACCATGTGCACTTCATGTAAACTGCAAGTGAGAAGTTGGGCATTAATGGCTGACACATTGTCTTCATTAGTGTAAAAGAAAATTTTTTAAAAAATACAAACAACACTTAGTTTATCTTTATTGTATTTCATAATTGCTATCAGAATCTAGAAAGTATATCAAATTTCAATTGGTTTCCATTTCATTTTGACATTAATAATATCAATAACTGGCACATCGCAAGTGCTGATCATACGTATTACGAAACTAAAATAATATAGAATAGAGAAAACAACTGTATCAAGTTTTATAATTATAAATTATGACTTTTTTTTACATCAGCCTTGATATTTTCCTGGATGCGACTCCCAACGAGGAGACCAAAACCAGTCTCCTATGATGATCCTCCTATAATGTATAGGAGGGTCTTTATAGGATAATTATGCATATCCAAAATAAAGTGCTTTGCATTATGGGATACTAAGGCAACTGATGTGAAGTCATCAGTCTCTACATACTAGTAGCCTAGTTTTGAAGATATTTCACGTGCAAACTTCGTAAGCTTACACTTGAATAAAGAATCAAACATAAATATAATTTCCTGGCAAGTACAATTTATTGTGAAGTCCATCTATGGTCCAAATACCCAAACAGTGAAATTCAATATTCACAACTCAGACTGGACACACCCTTTCCCCAATTCCTCTGATCTTTTTATGTTAAGCCCATACAGGAGAGGTTGGTTGATCAACCTATAGCACGTTAGTACTGTGTATGGGTAAACTGAAAGAGATGCTAAGATCAAGCAATTTGGCATTTGCCCACAGAATACCTAATAATCCTGATGAATAATAAAGCACAATGAATCTGAGAAAGAGGTAATGTAAAACAGCAGGACAGCAAGCACAGACTGAAAAATGCATACCTCTACTGATCACATGGTATGAGACCAGTGGAAGAAGGAAGACAGAAGCTGGAAACAGAAGCAGTGTGCATAAGTGGCAAAATAAAAGTGGGATGACTGAGGAAAATATGGAATAGGTGGCAATAAACAAAAGGGACCAAGGTTAAGTGTGTGTATGTGTGTGTGTGTGTTAAGTGGTCAAAGGAGATTGCCTTTCATCTTTCATATAACATGGGAGGACCGATTAGATGCCAAAAAATGAGGTCTATTGTTTGCTTAGAATACCTGAGGCATCAAAGATAAGTTGGAACAAAATGGTTGCACTAAGTCGATTTGTCCAAAAATTGTTGGTATGAATTAAACATAACATGGTGGTGGTGGGGGGGAGGGACTTAAAGATAAGAGATAATCTGTTGTGATATTTAGTGGAATGTTGCTATAGGCCTAGAAATATGGAGTGTGGTAATGATGCTAATTTGAATGTAATTGTGGTAATATGGACTGGAATGAAGAAACGACATCTAGAAACACGGGAAATGAGTATTGAAGCAACCACTTCAGACAGTGGGTAATGAAGAGTACATGGTGAATCAAGTCTTGGATTTGATCATTTCATCAAAGCAAGTTTTGATGAGCAATCACTCTCATGGTGTAACTGGAAGACAAATGGAAAATTGCGCTCTTCAACTGAAAGAGACCCGAGTTAGATTCTTGCCATGACACGATAAATCTTTATCTGGGCTTTTTCAAATGCATGCAGGGCTTTTCCCCTCCCCAAAACACTACATTTTTCATCCTGCACACAAATTAGCCAGACAAACTTCTCTCTGTTCACTGATAGTAAGTTATCAATATATTTTCTGAGAATTTGCATCAGTTTCTTCATGTTTACCAAATTAAATATTTGCTTTTAATCAATAAAGCAAGAATATAAAAGCATACCCCAATCATAACAGCAGCTTAGGTTGCAAACCACCATTGTAGAATTTCATCACATAACAAATCACTTCTTTCCCTCCCCACACTTATAGATGCATATAGAGGTTCGTAAAATTTTTTAAGCAGTCACATAAGTTCACAAATGACATAAATAAAACATTTATTTACATCAGATATGCTAACAAAAAATTTAGAATAATTCTGGCAAACAATAGTGCCTCCGTAGCGCAAATGGAAGAATGACGGTATGTTGAGCCCTTTGGTTAGAAAAGGCCTAAGTTTTGATTCTCGCCATGACGGAAGGAATCTTTATATGGACTTTTTCAATTGAAGGTGAGTTAGCCGCTCATACGGTGGTAGCAGGGTTTTTTCTCCCAGAAACTCTGGTTTTTCATCCCACATACAGACAAATCAGCCTTTTAGAACACACACAATTTACAGACAAAAATACTAGCTGTGGTGGTGGTTATGGGCAGTAGATGGCATTGATGTAGGTGATTGGTAGTAGAGGTTTGGTGTAGTAGTGGAGATGGAGTGTTGTATAGTAGGTGTCCTCCCACAATGAGTCTTCGGACTCCTTGGAGGTGTCAGGAATAATAATTATTATTCCTGATACCTCCAAGGAGTCCGAAGACTCATCGCGGGAGGACATCTTCAACTGTCTCTACACCTTACCTCTACTACGAATCAACGCCATCTACCGCCCACCTCCAACACCACCACAACTAGTAATTTTTGTCTGTAAATTGCGTGCGTTCTGAAGGGCCGATTTGTATGTATGCGGGATGAAAAACCCGAGTTTCCGGGAGAAAAAACCCTGCTACCTCCGTATGAGATCGGCTAACTCACCATCGATTGAAATCGACCTGATAAAGATTCCTCCCGTCGCAAATAATAATAATAATAATAAAAACATTATTCTGAATAGCTTAAGGGAACACACTAATCTTATTCATCGATTTACACCATTAAAAGTTTTCCATTTCAGCAATAAGATTGTCACACTTACAGATACAACATTAATTAGTACAGCACTTTTCACTTCAGTAAGAATCCTTGTTTTAAGCAACTGTAACAACAGTATTATTATTATATGAAATCTCCAAGGAGTCCAAAGACTCATCGAGGGAAGGCACTACTCTACAACTGTCCACCTCCACATCATTCACGAACTACAGCAAATTGCAATTACTATCATCATCTACACCAACGTGATCTACTACTCACACCACCACTGGTATTTTCACAGACAACCACAACATTCATGCATACAACAGAATTTGAACCTGCAGCCTTTTGGCTGGAGAGCGGATGTGCTAACCACTTGACCAACCAGGCCAGAAGTAGCTCAAGGAAAGTTTAGCTGTAGACTATCTCAGTGTTTGATACACCATTATCACTAAATTTAACAATTTTACTCTTGGTAAAAGCTATAAACAGGTTATAATTCATGGTGAAACACCAAAACACAAAGGCTATACTATAAATTAAAGATGCTAAGAAATTATATTCTTGGTTTAATCTTTTATCCAAGTGTAAGCAAACAAAGTTTGCACCTGAAGTATTTTCAAGAAGGCAACTAATATATAGAAGCTAATGACTTCACATCACTTGCTTTAGTATCCCTTAATGCAAAGCACATGTCCTTATAGACATGTATAATGCTATGCATTATAGGAAGGTTCACTACCGGTTTCAACCTTTATTGAGGTCACAACAGTGGAAGTCAGACCCAGAGGTGATACCAAGATTGAAGTAATGCAGAGATCATATTTTTCATATATAAGAGTAGCCAAAAGGTGTCACACATTATTAAAATACTCTGGATTAGAGATACTTTATGGAGGTTTTTCCACTTGATAATACTATAAATTAAAGATGCCAAGAAATTATATTCTTGGTTTTATCCTTTATCCAAGTGTAAGCAAACAAAGTTTGCACCTGAAGTATTTTCAGGACTGTACAGAAGTTAATGACTAAATAGTTCAGGTGCAAGCTTTGTTTGCTTACACTTGGATAAAAGATTAAACCAAGAATATAATTTCTTGGTATCTTTAATTTATAGTATAATCAAGTGGAAAAAACTCCAACAACCATCTCTAATCCAGAGTACCAAAACACAAAGAGTTGTGGTGAGCAACAATATCATAAACAATGTATGAAAACTGTTTATTGATTCATGAGAGCTGTCATAGGAGCAGCGCAGCATCATGTAAATGGACACTGGTGCTTCACTTTACAAGTGGATCATTGTAAAGAAAGCATCATAAAGCAGGGTATTACTATATATCAGGGATTCAACTACGAGTCCTTTTGGAGCCAAAATAATTCTGGTAAGACTTGGAAGAGCTGCAACTTTTGACCAATGCAGTGGTAGGAAGTGAGTGTGCACATAGCGAGGTTGTAACAAGCTTGTGAGAAATGCTTTGACTAATTACACACCTAATTTTAAGGAGCTTACTAAGAAAATAGATACAAGGAAGGCCTCTACTAGTAAATAAGTAACTAAAATTATTGTGTTTCGACTACTTAAAAATTATTCTAATTGTTCAAATTGAACTTCATTTAATGTGTTTCAAATCAAACTTTTTTATTGAAATAATTTTTATTAACCATTTTTTTTTCCCTCTCTTTTTTTATTTTGTTCCTGGTAGATTGTGAAGAGCTGTGTGACTCTGATGGGGGGATGTGAGCATCATGTGGCTCGCGAGCCATGTTATGGCTAACCCTGCTATATATCTGTAAAGGATAAACATCTCTGTTTATATATCTGTAAAGGAGAAATCAAAAGGAAATGGTTCCTTTTGATTTCTGTAAAGGATAAAAATAGATCTCTCTCTTGAATTCTGCTTGTTACTCTTCTAAATCATGTACATATATGTTATTTTATAATGTTCTTATGAATATACTCTATGTATAATAGTATGAGTGACTAGTTTAAATGCTTCACTGTGTCCTCTTCATTATAAATGGGCGATAGGTGGGAGATCAATTTCATTGCCCATTGTAAGCCCACTACCCTGTTTACTGAAGGCCTAAAGTGGCTTTAAAAGGTTCTATGTCTGGTCTCGTAGAGCAGGGTTTCCAGACTATGTAAAAGGTTTCAAGCCACTTCCACACATACCAATCATGTAAAAAGTAAAAAATCGAAAAATCCTTGGGCCACCCATGGTACAAAATGTACTATAGGTTTGCAAATAACCTTTTCCTGGATGGCACCAACATAAAAAAAAAAGTGGATGCAAGCAAGAGCATGTGTATGGCTCTCTTGAATGAATAATGGCAGCAAATACAAAAACAGATTTGATAATGGAAACATTGAATGTATGCATAATTTAACATGGTCTCGATAACCACGCAATACCGGTTATGAAAATCCAAAATAAGGTTAGATATTGAAGGATAAGGACCTCTACCCAAAAAGGGCAATAAAAATAAAAGAAAATTAATAAAGCGAAAACATGGATTTAACACACAAATTTCGGAAGCATGTATATTAGCCAGGGAAAAACAAATAAATCTGTGTGTGTGTGTGTGTATATATATATATATATATATATATATATATATAAAATATTCATCAAAGCTTGATTTGCTTTCTCAGTCTTACGAAAGGGCTGGTTATATTCCACTAATTCGAGCTCTGCCCAAGGGCCTGAGTTGTGGAAATACTTTCCGAAAATGAAAGCTGTACGGAAGAAAGCAGCCTTTTGCAACTGCCCAATTTTTAATCCATCTAACTCGAGTGCTTCTAGATGTTTTTTCAATGTTTTGGGGATAGCGCCTAAAGCACTTATTATTATGGGAACAACTTCGTTTTCTTTTGCCAGATTCGTGCTGCTAATATATATATATATATTAGCAGGGAAAAACAAATCTGTGCGTGTGTATATATATATATATATATATATATATATATATATATATCACTGTTTGCTGATTCAGATTAAGGGAGAGAGCAAAAAGTATGGCAATGCCTCTTGATAATATACCGGTTGCAAGTTTTTGAAAGTAACAAACATAACGGTTCTAAACTGTATAAAAAAAAAAAAAAAGATTAAAACACTTCAATCTCCATTTCTTACTCTCTTCTTTTAATTTTTATATATCTACCTTAAAAGATAAATAATACACTATTCCACTGAGCTAAATCAACCACATACCTGAAGAAAAAGACCAAGAAAGCGAACTGCGCTTGCGTAATGCCCTATAAGCATTTACTAAATGTCCTACAACTATACTACTTAACTACGAAGCTAATGTTCAAATTATAGTAAAACAAAAAATGAAGTTCACAATCGTATAATCATAAATTAAGAAAAATATTATAATTATTATAATAACGAATTGCTATATTATAATAGCTGCTTTAAGTTAAATATATTTTAATGGTTAGATATAATCTCCTCCGACATATTACGCTACAATCGGATGAACAAGATGAATGGTTTTAGATTATGTATTTCTCATATTAATTTTTATCATATTAATAAGATTCGTCTACATGTTTTACATTCAATTTTAAATTTTAGAATTTTACACTCCTCCCCCATCAAAAAAAATTCTCAGTTGATCAGTCAGTTTTGATGAAGTTTTTTTGGTGAACCTTTTTCATACCTTTTCAAGTAAAGTGAATTAGGTGATATCAGATGGTGAGGCTGCGTCTTTCTTTCAGAAACTCGGCTTTTCATCCCACAACTAATCAAACAGGTCAAGAGAACACAAGTAATTTATAAACAAAAAATATATGTTTATACATAGGAATGACCACTTTATCCAAAATTGAAGGTTACAAAAAAGATAAGCAAGTTTGAGCGCGGTTAGTAGTCGGAAGGGTTCAATCGTTCGATGCTGTTGGCACTCTCTCTCCCTCGATGAGTCTTTGGACTCCCTGGAGGTGTCATAATAATAATAATAATAAAACCACATCTTATTTTTATGGACTGCTTCTTGAACTTTCGTAGAAACATCAACACGTGATTCTATCGTAAGAAAATGAATATTTTGTTGAAATTTTGTCACTGAATCTACTGATTAAAAAAAAATAAAGCTACTTCTTTTCAAATAGCTTTTTTTTTTTTTAATCAGTACCATTTATATAACACTATATTTATTGTCTAAAATAGTTGGTTTTGCTGTCAATTTTCTTGAGTTTAGGGAAGAAAAATTCAAAATTTCCGTGAGGGGAATTGGCAAGCGGATTTAGCATTAGGAACCACGAGATAACAGCACCTGTCAGCCGTCACTTCATCGGATGCTGTTTACAATTACTGATAGTCTTAGAATGAAGTTTGACTCCCCCCCCCTCAGTTTCCAAAAGTTAGCTAGGTTACAGCTAAAACGACCTCGTCAACTCCGTATGCGAGAACAAAAGGCGTTAGAGGGTATTTTATTTATTTCTATATAATCGAGGCTAAAGTTCATGAATATGAATTATTTGACTTTGATTTTTTCAAATTGTTAGTATATTATTACCTTTTCAGAGGTTACTCATTTTTAAATCAAGATTTCACAAACTACAAGATTTCGCATTCTTATTTCCATGCTTCATTAACCCAGAGGGTATAAATAACATTTTTGATATGAATTACTTTCATTACTAACTGCTTGTATATAGAGCAGTTCTGATCAAATCAAAATTCTTAAGATATTTTAAATATTTCATGATTTTATCCCACAGAAAGTAAGTTAACCTATTTGTTTTCTCCAGCATCAAAAAATAATCGTGAAATAAGAATATAATTTCTTGTCGTGTATCACTTTTCTTCCCAAAGAAAAAGCTTGCTGAAACTTTCTCTAATTCAGAGAACTATAACAATATGGTGTCTCACAATTTTACTCATTAAGTACGAAAATATAATTTCTGTAATTCAATTAATTCCCACTGCCGAGACTATGATAAATGCGTTCTGGGAATGAGTAGCATTACATAGGTCCGAGAAGGAATTTTACTGTGCTTTTCTGTTAACTTAGTATGGCGTAAACGTCCTTTATATATAACTAATTCATTTGTGGATATATTTATGTATGACTTTGTCTGCCCCAACTTGAATAAATACGAATGAAATCAAGGATATAATTCCCTCATAAATGTAATTTATTCATTTTTATTCTGCTCAACAGCAACGGAATAATTAGTATTTCAAATTCCCTGTAAAGGGTTTACAGGGGGGGGGGGGTAAAAGTAGCATATTCAAGAAAACATTTACTTAGTGAGAGTTTCTTTAATAATAATTAATACGGAAAATTTTATTTTTCGAACATGCACAACAAAGATTAGTGCGTGCTTTAAGCGAAAATCTCGTAGCTCCTCAACATCGTCATCTTATTATGATAGTACGACATGTCGTACTATCATGTCGTATTATGATAATACAACATGAAAAGGTTTCATCATTGTAAATTTACTATCCCCAGTTTTCGTCTAATCATATCAGTTATCTGTCAAGATTCTAATATTATTGGAACTAATATATCTGTCTTCTCAGGCACTTCATATGAATAAACTAAGTTTTCCTCTAGGTCTTTTATTTGCCATACTGTCAAAAGTAAAAAAAAAAAAAAAAAGCTTCTTTTGTTAATCTTTTCTCTCCTCTTTTGTTAAATTGACCAAACTAGCTGAGATTAGCTCTGCTCACACTTTCCTATATCATATTAAATATCCTTGCACTTAATGTGATACCATCATTAATCTTATTTGATTACCCCTTTAATCTTTCTCAGAACTTTCATATCTGTGGCTTCCAGTCTTTTATAAAGTGTTTCATATCTAACCGAGCTCTCGTATCGATGTATAGTATACTGGTTTGAACATCATCTTGCATACAGTGTTTCGACTAACTTCTCCTTATTCCACATAAATATATTCAGTCCACTTCTTACTCCTATGGCTTTGCTAATTCTGTTGTCTTTTTTCAATTCATTTTTAATATTCAGTTAGAATTGTACCTAAAGAGCTGATATGCTTTACCTGTTCAATATTTTCTCCATTCAGTATACATTTAATGCATTCAATCGTTCTGCATATTTTCATTATCTTGGTCTCTTACTGATCATACCGATCAGTGGCGCACCCAGTTTTAGAAAATTTTCCAAAAAATCTTTTCCTAATTAAAATTTTAAAAAAAATTAGCTAAATCCTTTTATTCCCTTATAGGGAGTAGGCGAGGCCTTTTAATCCTATCTAGCTTTTGGAGACTGAGCGGGCAGTTCAATCTCCACCGGTAGCCAATCAGAGATAGCTGGACCATCTCTATCACTAATTATAGCAGCCACGGATGAAGAGGCTGGAAAATAAGTGCTGCCATCTCTTGGTACCTAATCCTAACAATATATGTTACTCTCTGAAATAATGTGGGTACTACGGTCGATTTTCTTGGGTTTACGGGATAAAAAAAAACCCGAATTTCCGGGAGGAAAAACCCGCTTGCCCGTACCAGAGATCGACTAACTCGGGAATCGGTCGAAGAAAGGCTTAGAAAAAATTCCATAAGTCTGACTTCAAGCGACCAAGCGCCACTTCCACTGAATATTTTATTTTCTCAAAAGCATCTATGTACATTCAGACGAATTATTTACATATATACAATAAGTACATAGCATGCTTATTTCAGTTAACAATTTTCATTTACAACATAATATATACAATAAAATAATACAATATACAATAATGTATATGCAATAAGTACATGCATGCTTATTTCAGTTAACAATTTTTATTTACAACATGATAACATGATCAATATGTATTTTCACCTAGTACTGTGCAATCTTTTGAACAGCTATTTTGCCATTTAACATAAGTTACCCTTTGATATATTAAAATATGTTTACCTTATCTGAAAATTATAACATATATACTTTCTCTTATGCAAATAGATATATTCATTACTATACAATATTTCTACACTTATATATACATATTTACATTATGTGTTTAGTTTTCTATTCCATTATTTTTACTTTCAGAGTGAATTGTATTGGTTTGTTTTCATGTTTTTTCTTTATGGTTGGCCTTTTATTTCCATTATTTGCAAGTTTTCTTCATATTCTTCAGAAATAAGCCTATCTTCTGCCATTGGTGTTTTGTTATCTCTTTTCTGTTTATTGTGTCTGTTAGGATTTCATTTAGTTGTTTGTTGAGTTTTTGCATTTTATCTGGGCCTGTATCCCTTTCAAAAATTCTGTCACATCTGTATGTCCAGATGGAGTACATTGTTGTTATAATTATAATTGCTTTGGTTATTGTTATGCTGCCATCCTTTAGCCAGAATGGTGTGTGTTCTGTGACCGATTCTTTGTTTTTATGAATTTCTGAGCAGTGTTCCATATTGGAAAGGTATGGGGGAAGTATAACATTATGCGATATAGCGTTTCTGGTTCAAGGCAGAAGTAACATTTGACTGGGGACTTGGAGTGGAATACCTTTGTATGCGCACCATAATCTGATGGGTAGGCAAGCGTGGTGAACTTTGTAATAAAATGTTTTTAATTTAGGGTATATAGGTAATCTGAATGACTTTTTGAGTACATTGGATAATTCAATATTACAGTTTTCAAACTCAATATTCATATATGCATCTAACTGTCAGAATATTATCTTCTATTTTTCTGTTTTTAATGCCGCAGGTTTGGGATTCTGATATTATTTTATGTATGTGTATTTGAATTCGTTGTGATTTGATTTTGGATAAGATTTTGTAGTCTGTGTTGAGGAGTGTTTTACCTCTCCATTGTGAGATTGCGCTATTTGTGGTGTCTTAATTTTTTGGTATCAGTGTTATGTAATCTAGGTTGAAATATTCTGGGATGCTTTCCGAATTCTGTATTTCGTTCAGCATTTTCACAAATAATGTCTCAAACAGGGGGCAGTAAGCTTTATAAAATTCCACAGTGAAACCATCGGGTCTTGAAGATTTGTGTAGCGACAGGGACTTTATAGTATTTTTGCATTCAGTTTTTGTAATGGGTGAATCTATACTTTCAGCTTCTGACTTTGTTAATCTCGGTAAGGTTTTTAATAAATTTTGTGTTTCTGTTTTGTCACTTTGCTTTTGGGAGAAGGTACTTGTGTATTGTGAGTGGAAGAATCGGAGGAGGTTTACATCTCCCTCGACCTCTGTCCCCTCATGCTTTATTTTATGAATGGTGTTTTTTTTGTTTTCTCTGCTCTTCAAAGAGCCAAACTGCTTTGGACTTCCCTTCATCATGTTCCATTGTTCTGATTTTCGCACCTATCCAGGCCCCTTCAGTCTCTTTTATTTCTATTTGTATCAATTTTGTTTTAAGAGCATTGATAGCTATTTTATTTTCTGGGAGGGTTCTGTCTGTGCTGTATTGTCATGATAGTTCTTTGATTATGCTTCTTTTTTCTTGGTTTGTTGTATATTTCTTATGTTTTCCTATTTGTATAGCAACCTTTTTAAATGTATTTTGAACTGGTTCCAGTCATACACTGGATTTGCTATTTCTGTTATGTTGTCTAATATTCTTAGACATGTAAAGGGTTTACAGTAATACTACTGGACCTTGCCAAGGCTTGATAGGATACCACATAGAACCCTAATCAGTAAACTGGAGCAGATGGGGATAGATATAGGGTTGGTGAGATGGATAGGAGGGTGGTTGAAGGAGAGATACCAGAGAGTGGTTTATTCAGGAGTGGAGTCTAAAAGACGGCTTGTGACTAGTGGGGTGCCACAGGGCTCTGTTCTTGGACCACTGCTTTTCAATTTGTTCATCAATGATATTGGAAAGGATTTGAGAGGAAGTGTTCACTTGTTTGCTGATGATGCAAAGTTGGGTAGAGCAATTATGAGTGCACAGGATGTCAAAATTTTACAGGATGATTTGGATAGTTTGGAGGACTGGGCTAGGAAAAATGGATGTCAATTTAATGTGCCAAAGTGTAAGGTTATGCATTTCTGAGTGAAAAGATTAGCAGCAGTATACCACATTGGTGGAACTCTACTCCTCCAGGAGATTGACGAGGCCAGGGATTTGGGAGTGTTGGTGGATAGGAAATTGAAGTTTAGGGGGCACATTGCAAAAATGACTAAAATCACTTGGCGTCTGAAAAATACTTTAACATGCAGAGACAAACAAGTTGTTGTTCCTCAGTATCGAGCCTTGATATGACCCCATCTGGACTACTCTGCCCAGTTATGGGCACCAGGATTTCTTCGTGATGGGGAGGAAGTGGAGAGGATCCAGAGACGAGTTACCAAGATGACAGAAGGTCTGTGGAATGAACCTTATGAGAATATTTGTAGGTTACAGAGATTGGATAGGCGAAGGAGGGGTGATATGATTTAGACATTCAAATTACTGAAAGGTTTCTACACTATTGATCCAGAAGATATTTTTGAAAATATGCCTGGTGGTGGGAGGACTAGGGGCCATGCATGGAAGCTGGGCAAGAGCGTGGTTGACAAGGGTGTTAGAGCTAGGTTTTTTACTTGGAGAGTAGTAAGTGAGTCGAATAAGCTTCCAGAGTCTGTTGTGGGTGCTACGACCGTGAATAAGTTCAAGGCAAGGTATTATAGACACTGTGTGAATAGTTGTTCTTGACATGATGTTAGGGCCTCCTTCGATGAGTCTGTCGACTCCTTGGAGTTTCCCGGAACATTAATAATAATAATAATAATAATAATTATTATTATTATTATTATTATTATTATTTTTTTTTTTTTTTTATTTCTGTTGTAAAAGTGTCTGTGTTGATTAGCTTCCAGAGTGGGTTGTTTCTGTTGGTGTATGTATTTTTGTCGTTAGCCTCATGGGAAAGTTTGCCCTTGACCATGTAGTGGTCACTAAAAGTCAATGGCAAGTGACAAATCTCCTTAGCAGTTAATCTCATAAACGGATTATGGAGATTCTGTCTAGCCGTGAGGCATTGGTGGGGGAATAATGAGTATAAACTTTATATATTGGATGTAATTCTCGGAATATGTCTTAGAGTTGACATCGCTGTTTAATGTGTGAAAAATTGTTTTTTTTTATAGTATTTTTTACCTCTATGTCTAATATATTGTTTTCTACAAAATTCATGTCTCCAGCTGCAATTATATTTCTTGTGTTTGCCAGTTTGGTTTCTAGGGTCTCCCAGTTTTTGTGTGTGTGTGTGTGTGTTCAGCCGGACCGTAAACGTTAATTAACGACACTATTTGATCTTCCCAGACTATTTCAACCTCTAGCACTCTGTGTTCTATTAAAGTAGAGTGTTTATTTATTCCGTATTTATTTATTTCTGTTTTTCCTTTTTCTCTTTTTGCTTTTACATTAGGTACGAAATGGATTTTTTTACGTCTCCCTGGGGTAGAAGCGCTGCCGTTTGCTTCATGTTTTCCCCTTTTGTCAGGTGTCATATTCTTTTCTTCCTCCTTTCTCATAGATACCTGATCTTCATCTGTTTCTAAACCAGTACTATTTCTTTCTCTTTCTTCCGTTGTTTTTTCTCCTTCTGGATCCACTGGTTTTGATGGCACATTTGATATATCTTTTGAGAATCACCCCAATCCGATTCCTCCACATTGATGCCTATTTGTTTTTTTTTCTTCTAGATGATTGTACAGTATTATTTTCTTGTACATCATCTACTGATTCTAGCTCTTCTTCTCAGTTAGGTTGGTTTACTGCTGGTCGTTTAATTTTTATTGGTGCATAACTTCGCCCTTTACAGTCTTCCGTATCATGTACGATTCTTTTGCATTTATAACATTTAGGTGCCGTACACTGCTTTCGCAAAATGTCCAATTTTCCTACATCAGAAACATGCCGGAGGTCGTCCTGGAATTATGACTATTCCTGTCATTTTTTCAACCTTAATTACCCACGGTATATCTTCTACTTTTGTATCTTCGTTCAGAGTTATAGTTAATTTTTTCTCATTAGAGAGAACATGGGCCCACTCTTTATCTTTACAACTGGCGATATTTTCTAAAATTTCAATTTTCTCGAATTTTTCAAAGTGCATAACTAACCACTCTTACCTTTGCTTTTAAGCCTTCTATTACATCCTCCTCTGTGTATGGGGCACCAACAGGGGCACATTTCAATATACAGGCTTTTGTCCAGTCAAGTTCTTCGGGTAGGTTTAGCGAATTCAAGACATCCATTCCGATATCTTTAGAAGTGTTCGGCGACGTTTCTGGAGATTTCATTGTAGAATCCTTTACTTTATTGTCTTTTCCAATAGAAGTGGCAAAACTGGATACTGTAGAATTGCCGGGTTGAGTTACAGATTTAACTATGGTCAACATTACTACGGAAATTACTTGCGGGAACATGGGCAATCACACTGGTAATCGGCTTAAGCCGAACTAATCCACTTACGATGGGAAAATAGCTTAGACACACGGAGCACAAAAAAAAAAAAAAAAAAAAAAAAACACGTCTGCACTGGTCGCTATCCAACCACTTGATACTGAGCTACATAGGCCTATCCTAATTAAAATTCATATTTTTATTTATATTGTGTCGTATCTTTTATTTCTATACTATTCATGAATTAGCGATCATTGCAGATGATCAGTCATAGGTCGTATGCGATGCGGAGTGTATATTCTCAAATCGTCTACTCAACGCGCGCCCCCTTAAGATTAAATCCTGAGTGCGCCATTGACGCCAGTTATTCAGTTTAGACAGGGAATCGTACAGACTTGTATGGGATTTATTTAGATACAACGTAATCGTCATAAACAAAAGAGCTGAGATTAGCATCTCCAATTTAATGTCCCATGAAAAGATCGCCTGAAAGATTTGTTGATTCATTAAGTGTTTTCTTAGATTTAATTGTGTATTTTAGTATATTTAAGCGCCTCAGTAGCGCAATTGGAAGAACGACGGTACATTGCGCCCTTCGATTGGAATAGGCCTAAGTTCGATTCTCGTCGCGACGGGAGGAATCTTTATCTGGTCGATTTCAATCAAAGGTGAGTTAGCCGATCCGATATGGAGGTAGCAGGGTTTTTTCTCCCAGAAACTGGGGTTTTTCATCCCGCATACATACAAAACGGCCCTTCAGAACATACGCAATTTACAGACAAAAATTACTAGTTGTGGTGGTGTTGGAAGTGGGAGGTAGATGGCGTTGATGGAGATGATTCGTAGTAGAGGTTAGGTGTAGAGACAGTTGTAGATGTCCTCCCACGATGAGTCTTCGGACTCCTTGGAGGTATCAGGAATAATAATAATAATAATAATATATTGATGTAGTTTTTAGTGTAATTATTGTACTATAGCATTTTATAATATAATTGCATTTTATAATATAATTAGTTTTTACTACTCTTAAAAATGGCGCCGAACACTCTACGTAACAAGGTAGTGGCTAATGCTCAATTTGTTTTTAGTAAGGAGAGCATTTGTCCTGATGAACAAAAGTACTGCTGCAGTGATGATGATAATTTATCTGAGGATAAGATGACACTAGAAATATCTCGATTAAAAGAAATTATTAGAAAATCTACCAGGGAATTGGAAAAGGTGGAAAAACGATTGACTAAATTTAGACAGGATAAGAAAAAGGATCAGAACAGGAAGGAAAATAATGAACTTGGTAGTCAAAAGATTAATAACAACAACGTAAGTCAGCTAAAATTTAAGAAAAAGAGAGGTCATATAGTATGGTGACTCAATTTTAAAATTTGCGCATGCCAAAGGAGTCACCACTTCTAGTTTCCCGGAAGCGAAAAATTAAAAATATGACAAACGTAATTGAAATCCAAAAAAGAAAAGTAAAAATGATGGTAGTTTTGGTGGGTACGAATAATTTAAGTGACAAAAATAGTACGAGAAAAGATACGAAAGATCTGTTGGAAGAAGAGAAAGAAATGTGAGCATAAATATTGTAGGTATGCTACCCAGATATGGCTTGGTATGATACCTAATGCAGAAAGTTAGGGATACTAAATCAACAAGGGAGGAATGGGAAAAATGTGTGCTAAAGTTCATCTATAGTATGCAAAAGTGATAAAGATAGAATGTATTCGAACGTGGTTATGTATGTCTCGGAGGGGAGACTGTGCTTTAGGTTCGGACGTTTTAAGTATATCTGGGGAGAGAAAGGAGAAAATTCAGGAACAAGACTGGATAGATTGCATATCTAGTAGGCCACGTGGTAATTAATTATGTCTATACACATATCCCCAGGAGCATTACAAACAAAGTGGTTAGAAACAATGTGACCTAAGATTGTTGGCATTAGTGAAACTTGGAAGCAGATATGGTTGTCTAAGTGGGATCAAGTGTAATGGGTATACTATCATTAGGAATGACAGAAGAGATAGGCGAGGAGGAATAGTGCTACTAATGATATTAAACAGCTTAAGTCCAGTTAGGGTAGAAACAAGAAAACAATGATGGTAACAATGTCCCATATAACAGTGAGTTTGAGTCTCTCTAGTGTGAAGTGGAGATTAACAGAACAAAATATATGGTGAGGTGTTGCTACAGACCGGGCGGCTCACTTGCAGAGGACAAAGAAATGCATCGCCAATTTAGCCTTATGGGTACCAAATGAATGATCATTACGGGTGACTTTAATTTTCTAAACTTGATTGGGTACAAAAGAAATCTCATGATAAGAAAGAAGACAAATTTAATGAATTGTTGGGAGACAACTTTTTCAAGAAGCATGTGAAAGAAGGAACTCGAGGTCAAACAGTTTGGATGTGCTCATAGCATCAGAAGGGATCTCTGTAAAGAATATGGCTTAAGTCCAGTTAGGGTAGAAACACAAGAAACAATTGTGGTAACAATGTTCCATGTAGCAGTGAGTTTGAGTCTCTCTAGTGTGAAGTGGAGATTAACAGAATGAAATATATGGTGAGGTGTTGATACAGATGTGCTATTTTACAATCAATTGATGACAGTGATCATGTTGTACTTTCTTGTGATATATCGATTTATATAGGTTCTCCGACTAAAACGGGTTACATGCTGAAATGCAAAGCTGGAAATTACGATCGACTTAGGAGAATACTATCTTTGGTCCTATAGTATCAGTTAGTGAATGGAAAAAATGTCAATAATGCATGCGAATCTTTGAAAAATAAGTGCTTAAATGAGGCGGACGATAGGGATACTTAATGTATCCCTAGCGTCCCATGTTAGCTCGAAGAATAAATAGGTTGGGAGTGAAATGAATGTCCAACCTTATTAAGCAAGTATCCCTAGAATCTCCACAAGAAGAAGATAATGGAGAAAGAATATCCTGATAATAAGAGTGAGAGGTTTTATGAAATATATAAAGCTCAGTCCAGAAAAGTAATGAGTATTCTGAAAAAAGCTAAATCGGAGTACGAAAAGAAATTGGCCATGCGAGCTGAAGACAATCCAAAATAATTTTTCGTTATGCTGCAAGTAAAAGAAAGAATGAACGTAGAGGAATAGCTTTATTGAATGCAGGTGGTACTTGAGTGTCGGAAGCTAATGAGGTTGTTCATTTAATGAGTGCTCACTTTGCTAAGATATATCAACTAGGTGTATGTAACATGGTGCACAGCGCTACTACTACATTGGATGAAGAGTTAGAGATTCACGAAAATCAGGTTGAAGAGGTTTTGCATAACCTGGATAAGAATTTGTCTATATGGATAGATAGAATATCAGGCCCTTTGCTAAAGGAATGTTCAGCCGAATTGGCTATGCCTTCCAGGTGTTTGTATAACTTGAGTCTTGGCTCAGGAATGATACCACAGGAATAGAAACAATGAGTGATAATTCCATTGTACAAGGGTGGTGCAAAAACTGATTTGTCTAACTGACGATATATCGGTATCTCTGGTGTGGTAGTGAAGATTTTAGAGAAGTTGGTAAGAACTCACATTCATAAATGGGTAGATAAACATGTTGTACTCTACAAGGAACAGAGCGGTTTAACTAAAGGAAGTATTAATTCAGCAAATTGTTTTAGTAATTTACTGATATTTTACAACAGTGTTACAGCTGATTTGAATAAAGAAAAAGGATACACTATGATAATGTTGGATTTCTGTAAGGCATTTGATAGGATACCACACGAGAGGCAGTTGCATTAAACTGGAAAATATGTGATTGAAATATAAACTCTTGACTTGGATCAGTGGATAGTTGACAGACATATCAAAAAGTAGTATGCAGTGGGTGAGAATCTGACAGATTTAAGGTGATTAGTGGTGTAACTCAGAGTTCAATCCTTGGACCATTATTATTTGATCTATACATTAATGACATCAGGAAGAATCTAACATCAAATGTGCAATTGTTTGCCGATGATACGAAGATAGGTATGGCAAGCAGGATGCTACTGATATTCAGCAATTACAAAATGATTTGAATAGACTAGAAATTTGGGCAAACGAAAATGGCTATCATTTTAATTAGTAAGTCTAAATTTATGCACTTTGGCGTGATTCGAGTTCCAGGGTCATATGATATTAGCAAGGTTATGCTAGAAGAAACTGAAGAGGCAAGAAATCTTGACGTATTAGTGGATAGGAATTTAAAGTTCAAAGGTCACATAGCAAAAGTTGCAAATACAACTCAGAGAATAATTGCGATGTGCTTTGCATTATGGGATACCAAGGCAAGTTATGTGAAGTCGATTGTTGAGAGTTTATTTTAACTTGGTTGGACTATAATAAGTTTAGTTTAATTCTTTATCCAAGTGTGAGCAAACAAAGTTTGCGCCTAAAAGTATCGTCAGGACTGGGGTAAGATAGTGCAACACCAAGCAACTCGTTGCAAAGGTGTAGAAAGCTCTCTCATCACTTCTATCTCAATATATCCAATAATGAAAAGCACATCTCCTTGCGGATATGTGTAATGCTATTCATTAAGGCAAGGGCCAATACTCATACCGGTTTCGACCTTTATTGAGGTCTCGTCAGTGGGAGCCAGGCCCAGTAGTGGAGATACCAAGGCAGAAGCAATGAGAGGTCATCCCAACCTATAGGAGTCGCCAAAGGGTGTTCAACCTTATTATTATATTACTCCGGATTCAGAGAAAGATGTTGAGAGTTTATTTTTCACTTGGTTAGACTATAATAAGTTTAGTTGAATCCTTTATCCAAGTGTGAGCAAACAAAGTTTGCACCTGAAAGTATCTTCAGAACTGGGGTAAGGTAGTACAACACCAGGCAACTCGGTGCAAAGGTGGAGAAAGCTCTGATCCCTCCTATCTCAGTATCTCCCATAATGCAAAGCACATCTCCTTGCGGATATGTGTAATGCTATGCATTAAGGCAAGGGCCACTACCCATAACGGTTTGGGATGACCTCTCATTGCGTCTGCCTTGGTGTCTCCACTACTCGGCCTGGCTCCCACTGACGATACCTCAATAAAGGTCGAAACCTGTAAGGGTAGTACCCCTTGCCTTAATGCATAGCATTATACATATCCACAAGGAGATGTGCTTTGCATTATGGGAGATACGGACATAGGAGTGATGAGAGCTTTCTCCACCTTTGCAACGAGTTGCCTGGTGTTGTACTACCTTACCCCAGTCCTGAAGATACTTTCAGGAGCAAACTTTGTTTGCTCACACTTGGATAAATGATTAAATTAACTTATGTGAAGTCAGACCACCATTACCACGATTTACCCCAGTCCTGAAAATACTTCAGGCACAAACATTGTTTGCTTACACTTAGATAAAGGATTAAAACAAGTATATATAATTTCTTGGTGTCTTTAATTTATAGTCTAACCAAGTGGAAAAACTTTTATCGACCAGAATGCCTCTCGGAGTCCAACGTTCATGGCAACACAAACAGAGGTCTAGCCAAACCAGGAAAAAAAACAGCACCATATTCCCTGATTGCAACTTTCGAGTCCATAGTAATACATTTTGGTAAGAGAAGTTTACCCGCATCCGTCCCACCCATAGTGGTCCATCGGTTCTCTAGTGTGATTCGTCGCTCCTTAACACAGCTTTCTAAGCTTGTGCATCCTACTGTACACGATCTATGCACCACTCAAGACGACGCTGCATATTGATTCAAGTAATGTGGACTTGCATATTGCTGTCTTACCATGGAAACCCATATTGTCAGCCTCGGTTCTGAATATTTTTGTGCAGATTCAAGTTTCCGGTCAGTGCCCGGATCTCCGCCTTCAATGTGTCGGACGAGGAATGACAGATTTTACATATTATCCTTCATAGCATCCTATGGTCACGTTCGGTGAGTGTGGCGGGTCGTCCACTGCAGGTAGCACTTACATTTCATTCCCTGCGCTTACATCTCAGTATGGTATCATTGGTGACCTTTGATAGCCCAATTTGTCAACAATTTTCGAACAGATAGGCCTGCAACATGGCGTAAAATCGCAACGCCGCTTTCAAATGCCATCAGTTCTCTTCTCGCAGCAGCCATTTCAATCGGACACAGTTGCGCTGACTTTGACGCATCATATTCCTTCAACTGCAAAACACCCATGATACATTACAGGCATGATACACCATATCCCTAGGGTGTCCGTTGACTTCTTTTCAAGCAGTGTATATAAATCTTTTGTTTATATATATATATATATATATATATATATACACACACACACACACACACACGCATTATGGCTTTATTGATTTAATTTTTTGTTAAGAACTAAGGACCACCCCAGCTGCTTACTGCTTGTAATATACTATTCATAACGTTCTGCTCTGCCGAACCCTAGCGTCCGTTTTTTAATTGGTATCTATAATTCGCTTCTATAATTCAATTTGTAGGTTTCGTGTTATTAAGGTTGTTGGCTGTTTCGGAGATGGTGTGTTTGTAAATGTCTAAATCTGTTGGTTACTCTACGTTAATCTGTTGTCTTCTTTCTAATGCTGACATTTAATAATATTAAATGGTCGTGATATTTTTGTTTTTCCATGAATGATTTTTCGATTAATTCATTTCTGTGAACCAGAGTAAACAAATGTCAACACGCAATGTTTGGAATGACGTGCACATGAAAAATAACATATGTTCAAATGTAATGTGCACTAAGTGAAAGTTTTAAAGCATTCACCTGGCCAGAATGATTCCTTCGTCACAGGTAGGGACAGAAAATGTTCTGTTATCTTTACAAAATAAATGTTAACATCGATAACGACAACAGTTATTGAGATCTATGACACATTATAGGTGTTAGCATAAATCGCATAAAATTTTAAATTGTTCAAAATGTTAAAATGCTTGATACAATATATTTCGAAACACCCATTGGTTAACCATGAATTACATAAAATGAAAATAATATTGGTAAAGTTTCTTTATATATTGAAACAACATTTTCTAATAAAGTAGAAATTTCTTGTATTCTTGAGAGATAGATGTTTTAGGTGGCATGTGGTGAAGGAAGCACGCGAATCAAGAGCTTGGATCTTACAGAAGACCTGAAGAGCTTCTGTAGCACCCTTTTTTTTTTTTCATTTATATATAGCATCATGTAGTTGGCATAAATGCAGGTTTGAATCCCATGTAGGATGCATAGAACCTTTATCAGGGCTTCTCAACTGAAGATGAGTTAGCCAGTCTCATATTGAAGTGGAGGGTTCTTCCACCTAGAAACTTGCATTTTTGCTACACAACCAGGCAAACTGGTCTGTAGAACACATGTAATTTGCATAATACTTGTAAGCATAGAGCTAACCACTTCAACTTAGAATTAATGTTATGAAATCCAAGGACACTGTTAGAACCCCTGATAATTGTTGGAAGTTTTTCTGGTTAGTTATACTATAAATTAAAGACACCAAGAAATTATATACTTGGTTTAATCCTTTATCCAAGTATAAGCAAACAAAGTTTGCACCTGAAATATAATCATGACTAGGGTAACTGGTATATAGAAGTTAATGACTTCACATCACTTGCCTTAGTATCCCATAATGCAAAGCACATATCCTTATGGGTATGTATAATGCTATGGAAAGGTCACTACCCAGTCTGGTTTTGACCTTTATTGAAGTCTTGTCAATGGGAGCCAGACCCAGAGGTGATACTAAGTTTGAAGTACCGCAGAAGTCGTATTTTCATATATGAGTGGCCAAAAGGTGTCACGATTATATTTCAGGCACAAACTTTGTTTGCTTACAGTTGGATAAAGGATTAAACCAAGTGTATAATTTCTTGGTGTCTTTAATTTATAACCCCTCATAATGATGATTCAATTCATGAATCATCATTATGAGGGATTATAAATTAAAGATTATAAATTAATTCAATTCATGAATCATCATTCTAATCATGAGATAGCAACCATGTGTTTCTGACTTGGAGAATGAATAGACAGAAATGTCAAAGAGAAAGGAATTTTTGTGTTATAAATTCCTTCCTTCACTATTAGGTGGGTGATTATAACAGAAACCAGCTTGGATCAGTATAATGGATGAAAGAATTATAAGAAAGAAAGGTCATCAGTGCATGGAAGCTAGTTAAGAAACATTGGTTAGTAGTAATGGTTAATTGTGCATCTTGAGTGAAAAAGATAAAGCAATTTGCAGGAAAATGGATGACTGTTGAAATCAAACAAGAATTGCAAATGAAACAAGGTTATCAAAGAGAGAGAGAGAGAGATTGGTGGAAAACAGTATGCATGAAGAATATGAGATTTAAGCTACACCTGCCATATACTTAGCTTAAATCTCATATTCTTCATCTTGAGGTTGCAATTCAAGGAGAATCCAGAGGAATTAGTTCCTTCACTGAGTGATCAATAGGAGGAGAAATGACAGGATGAATTATCTTGCTGGATGATGACAGTAAGCAGGTGACTAATACAGATGATGTAATAGCACTATTAATGATCACCTTATTATAGTGTTTCTTCCTTATAAAAGTGGTTTTATTCTTAGAGAGATAGGAAGAATTGAAGATTTAGTATCCTTTCCTTTAGTGTTACAGTGATCAGCATTCATTTCAGACAAAGTATGGAGACTACAACCATGTTAGAAATAATTACTTTAATTTCTCGACATTTTAACCTCCATATTAGGGTCATCATCTGGAGTATACACATATATGTATACCGAGACAAGCTATATTCTGTTTCAGATAGTATGCCAAAGAGACAATGATTTTATCAATGTTATTCTACTGGCCTGCCCTCTGGTGGGATGGGGGAAAAGCCTACATCAAAGCTATATTCTATTTATAACATCATCAGAGAACAAATTCATATAGATAGTGGACATTAGGATTTGAAAAGATTAGTAAGTGCTGATGTACGAAATTGGTAGATGAATGTAATATTATTTATGAAGGCCAGTATGGATTAAGGGATATTTTTATTTTATTAATCTCGTAACCTTTTATAATAAAGTAAAAAGAGTACAGTGGATGAAACAAAAGCATACACCATCATTTTTTTTTTGGAATTTACAAAAGCATTTGATAGGGTACCACATGATAAGTTGATATTTAAGTTGCACTGTATGGATTTAAATATATTTAGACTAATGGACTGCTGCAGTATTGAGGATACTGATCAGCAGAGATAAGAGGTGACCGACAGTTATAAGATAAGATGCTACCATGGTATAAAGTTTGGATTACTATGCTCAGATGGAAATGAAGTAACTGCAAAGACAGATAACAAAAATGGTATTTGTCCACAGAACATTGACTGTGAGGAACTCAGGACATGCAGTTTGAAGAATCTCATGGAAATGAGACAGAGAGATGATATCATTGAGACATTTAAGCTGTTGAGAAGTATTTACTGGATTAGCACCATGGGAGTTTGTTCATATAGTAGAATGAGGAGAGAGAAAACAAGGACAAGAAGCTATACCTCTTACTTATTATTGTTTACTTCATCTTTTTTGCAACAAAAGATGAAGTGAATAATAAGTAAGACTTTTTTTTTTCCACAGAGAGTAGTAGTTGTAGGAACATTTAATATATTGTGTGAGAGGAGCGCAGACAATGAATGAGTTTAAGGAGTGATATGATACATTGTATTGTTTAAGAACAGAACAGACCTCCCATCATTGAGATCTGGAATAATACTATGACTAATAATACAATGACTACATTGAGATCTGGAATAATAATAAGTCTTCTTATGCATTGACTGGGATTTCCTAGCATGTCTGACATTCTTCCAGTGTTCTGATGGAGTAGTTATTTTTGGTGTAGGGTGTTTCTCTGCACTGCCACAGTACTTGATTGATTTAGTTTTGTTTTATGTTATGAGAAAGAGAGGGTGATGAGAGTGTAGATGAATGTGATAATGGGTCTGATTTGTTTTCTTCACCATCTTTGATATGTTCAGAAATCTGTTCTAAGTTTTTCCACTTCATTATACTATAAATTAAAGATACCAAGAAATTATATACTTGGTTTAATCCTTTATCCAAGTGTTTGCAGCTGAAGTGTTTTCATGACTGGGGCAACTTTTATATAGAAGCTTATGATTTCACATCACTTGCCTTAGTTTGATTGGTTCAGTGCCATGGCATGTACAACTTCAAGGACTAGAAGTTGATAGTACATGGGAGGCAGTTAAGAAGTGTTTGCATGAAGCAATGGCTGACTGTATACCTAGAGTCCTAATAATAAATCAAGTAGGGGTTAAATGGATGAATAACACCATTAAGCTTGAGCTGCAAAAAAAGAAACAACTATGGAAGGAATATAAGGAGAAAGGTGACTGGCAGGCACATGAATTGTATAAAGTGCAGGCCAGAAGGGTAATGAGTGTGGTAAGAAAAGCAAAAAAGGATTACGAAAGAACGTTTGCCATGCAGGCTAAAGATAACCCTAAACAGTTTTTTAGATATGTAGCAAGTAAAAGGAAAAATGTACATGGCAGAATGATTTTAAAGAATGCCAATGGTTGGGAGGTAACTGAATCAGTTGATATAGCTGAGTTACTGAGTGAGCACTTTGCAAGTATATATATCATCCAGGTAGTGACATTGCAGAAACGAATAAACCAGTAGATTATACGGGAATTGTGGTGAATGAAGTGGAGGTGAGTAGTCTATTGCATAACCTCAATGTCAATACATCCGTGGGATTGGATGGTATACCAGCTCGTGTCGTACAAGAAGCAGCTAAAGAATTGTCAGTACCCTTGACCATTTTGTTTAATTTGAGTCTCGGGTCTGGGTTAGTCCCGAGGGGGTGGAAAGAGAGGAAAATAGTTCCACTGCATAAAGGTGGTTCCAAGACTGCTGTTGTAAATTACCGACCGATTAGCATATCAGGAATCATTGTCAAGGTCTTAGAGAAATTAGTCAAGAATAGAATACAGGATTGAATAGATGAAAATGGGATATTGTATGGGGGACAACATGGTTTTGTGAAGGGTAGATCATGCCTCAGTAACTTGCTCACGTTCTATAACACAGTAACGGCTGAACTGGATAGGGGTAATGGGTTTACAGTGATACTACTGGACCTTGCCAAGGCCTTTGACAGGATACCACATGGAACCCTAATCAGTAAACTGGAGCAGATGGGGATGGATATAGGTTATGCACTTTGGGGTGAAAAGAATAGCAGCAGTATATCGCATTGGTGGAACCGTACTCCAGGAGATTGATGAGGCCAGGGATTTGGGAGTGTTGGTGGATAGGGAATTGAAGTTTAGGGGGCACATTGCAAAAGTGACTAAATCAGCTCATCAAATCACTTGGCTTCTGAAAAATACTTTAACATGCAGAGACAAACAAGTTGTTGTTCCTCTGTATGGAGCCTTGATAAGACCCCATCTGGACTACTGTGCCCAGTTATGGGCACCAGGGTTTCTTCATGATGGGGAGGAAGCGGAGAGGATCCAGAGACGAGTGACCAAGATGATAGAAGGTCTGTGGAATGAACCTTATGAGAATAGGTTGAAGATTTGTGGGTTGCAGAGATTGGATGATAGGCGAAGGAGGGGTGATATGATTGAGACATTCAAATTACTGAAAGGTTTCTACAAGATTGATCCAGAAGATATTTTTGAAAATATGACTGGTGGTGGGAGGACTAGGGGCCATGCATGGAAGCTGGGCAAGAGCATGGTTGACAAGGGCGTTAGAGCTAGGTTTTTTACTTGGAGAATGGTGAATGAGTGGAATAAGCTTCCAGAGTCTGTTGTGGGTGCTACGACCGTGAATGAGTTCAAGGCAAGGTATGATAGATACTGTGTGAATGTCGAATAGTTGTTCTTGACATGATGTTAGGGCCTCCTTCAATGAGTCTGTCGACTCCTTGGAGTTGCCCGGAACAATAATAACAATAATGCAAAGCACATATCCTTGTGGACATGTATTATTATTGTTATTCAGGCCTCCATGGAGTCAAAAGACTCATTGTGGGAGGTCCTTTCTAAGAAACACAAGTCTATCAAGACTCATCGAGGGTGGTCCCTCCTAGGAAACGCAAAGTCTATCATACCACTCCTTAAATGCATTGACTGTTCTCGCTCTCACCACTCCATCAGGCAATGCATTCCATGGTTCAACCACCCTCCATGGAAAGAAACTACTCCTCATCCTCTTTCTCACAGTTTCCTTTTGTAATTTCCAGGGATGACCCTTTTCATGACTCCTTCCCGCTGTTCAACCAAGCGAAACAACTCCCCAGTGTCAACCCTGTAACCACTTCTCAACAGTTTAAAAGTCTCAATCATATCACCCCTCCTTCTATCCACCAAACTCTGCAGTCTGCACTCCCTCAGCCGATCTTCATAACTATCATTGTACAGTCCTGAAACCATCTTTGTTATCTGTCTTTGTACCCTTTCCACAGTTAATTTATCCCCTTCAAATTCTGGGAACCAAATCTGAGAACAATAGTCCAAGTGTGGTCTGATCAGGTTCTTATACAATGGAATGATAACTGTTTTATCTCTGCAGTTGAGCATCCTTCTCATTATTGCAGTAATCCTGTGTGTTACCTTCACCACCTTTGCAATATGTCTCCTGAATTTCAGGTTTCTATCAATCATCAACCCCAGATCTCATGTCTCCCCCTACTTCCTCCAATATAACTCCTCCCATAGAGTATGCAGTGTCCCATCGATGTTTCCCAAACCTGAAGACCTTACATTCTGCTGCATTAAACCGACACCCCATTCATTTGCCCATCTATCTAGCTTATTCAAATCCTCCTGCAGGGCTATCACATCTTCACTATTACTAATAACCCTTCCTAGCTTTGCATCATCATCCGCAAACAACCAAAATCCCCTTGCAATCCACGGATAATGTCATTGATATGAAGGTTAAACAATATAGGTCCCACATGTGCCCTGTGGAACCTCACTTGTAACCTTCTGCCTCTTTGATATTGCTCCACCATACACAACTCTCTGACACAACTATCGGACAGCCAATCCTGAATCCAGTTGACCAATCTGATATTCAAACCCATGTGCTGCAACTTGAATATCAGCTTATCATGTGGCACCCTGTGAAATGCCTTTGCTAAGTCTAGGAAAATGGCAGTATATGCCTTTCCCTCATCTCATCCATGTTGACTTTCACTGATAACATTACCCTCATCTGCTCGATGCTGTATATGGTCTCTTACTACTTTCTCCAAGATCTTACTTCCCATAATGCTATGCATAATGGTGAGGGCCACAACCTGAGCTAGTTTCAACCTTTATTGAAGTCTCATCAGTGGGAGTCAGACCCAGAGGTGATACTAAGGTTGAGGTAGTGATCCTTCCCATAATGCATAGCATTATACATGTTCAGAAATCTGTATCCCTTATAACTGGCCTGGTCTCACAGCACATTCTTCTATGAATAGAGGATTTTGTATATCTCTAGTTTTCTGAAATGGTGAATGGGGAGGTTTTGGAAGAAGAAAGAAATTTTAAATCTTGTTTAATGGGAAGGATGCCAATTTTTTGCTAGTTTTCGTAATATCTTTGAAAACTTCTCTCTCTGTCAGATTGGATATAAGGGAGTGATATCCATCCCTCTGTATTCCTGTTTGTCCTGATCATTGGTTGTTTCAGGAGACTTGTAGGATGTTTCTCATCATTTTTTGCTTATATTAATTTTGTGATAGAATGCAGCAGAATTTTGAAATTTTTGGTTTCTTTTTTTTCTGCATTGCTGATGATGTGTATGTTCTGTCTTGCAGGTATTTATGCCTGTTTGCTGTGATAGATATTTATGGAATTATGTATGAAGGTATTTTCCTGCATGCATAGACTTCCTATAGGCATTCTTCAGGAGGTTTCTGAACAGAATAAACTCAACTACATTGGACAAGTGTGTGTGTACGGGGGGGGGGATTGTATACTGTAATATTTTTGGACTTTGCAAATGCATGTTTAGCTATGTTCATAAATATGTTTAAATATTATAGTGAATGTTGAGTAATCTGTTGCTTGTATTATTATAGATTTACGCAGGAATGATAAAAACAATACTTCTACGGTATCCAATGACATAAAGTAAAAACACTGTTAGATAACACAGTGTTTGAGATAATTGTTGGAGTGAATTTGTGAGAGAAAGGTCATCATTGAACCAAATTGTCCTCTTCTGGTCAACATTAAGAATTTTTAGGTCAGTTTTTGATGGACTGCATGAAATATGGGAACAGTATTCTAAGATTGGGTGATTTAGAATTTGCAGAATTAGTAGTTGGACAAATAAGGAATGTCTTTTGCAGAAAAGGACACAGAATTATTTTGAATATGAGAAGATTATAATGAGATGTTCTGTGATGTGTTTCTTTCAGAAAAGACAAAGTAAATGTCAGCATTTTGGACTTTGCAAATGCATTTTTAGCTTGTTCATAAATATATTTAAATATTATAGTGAAAGACCCTCAAGAAGAGGATCTCTCTTTTCTTGATCTGATGGATCTCTTTTGAAGATTTGGATACCATTGAAGGCAATATGAGAAAGAAGATAGGACTGTATTATGGTGGCACTTATTTAGAATGGGTTGGCTTCATCTTATTGAAAAATAGCATGAAAATTGGCGAGTAAAGCATTGGTTGTTGATGACCTTGAATCTTGGCATGTTTGGTCTGCAAGTTTGTCAGATAAAGAGAATGAAAGGAGTGCATTGATTTTATCATAACCTAAGGATTTGAGGTCAGTGTGAACAGGCCATTTATAATATATAGGAGAAAAGGAGGTAGGAAAGAGCATTTTGGTAGCGCCTCTGTAGCGCAATTGGAAGAACAACGGTACGTTGTGCCCTTCGATTGGAATAGGCCTAAGTTCGATTCCTGTCACGTTGGGAGGAATCTTTATCTGGACGATTTCAATCGAAGGTGAGTTAGCCGATCTCATACGGAGGTAGTAGGGTTTTTTCTCCCCGAAACTCATGTTTTTCATCCCGCATACAGACATATCGGCCCTTCAGAACACACGCAATTTACAGACAAAAAATACTAGTTGTGGTGGAGGTGGGTGGCAGATGGTGTTGATGGAGATGATTCGTAGTAGAGGTTCGGTGTAGTGGTTGAGACAGTTGTAGGTGTCCTCCCGCGATGAGCCTTCGGACTCCTTGGAGGTGTCACGAATAATAATAATAAAGTCTAAGAGAGGAAAGCCTTCCCCCCCCCCCCCATAATTACAAGCATAGAACTGATCACTCAAAAAGGATGAAGGCAGACCGTGGGAGAGTAGTTTATTGAGAAGGAGGTCTGCCTCTGTGCCAGATGATCCAATGCCAAGGATGACTGTATAAGTATTTTCCAAATTAAGTGAAACTTGCCAAGAAATTATATTCTTGTTTAATCCTTTATCCAATTGTAAGCCAAAGATATTTCAAAGATATATAGAGGCTGATGACTTCACCTCATTTGCTTTGGTAATATGAGATAATAATATTCCTGTAATGCAAAGCACACTTCCTTTCCGAAGTGTATATTGCCATGCATTATCAGAAGGGTTGCTACCCAGATTGGTTTTTGATATTTATTGAGGTCTCATCAGTGGGGGGATCGACCCCAGAAGAGATACCATGGTTGAATTAATGCGAAGTCATGTATTTTCCATATACAAGTAGTAAAAGGTTGTATCATTATATTAGTAAAATATTCTGGATCAGAGATAGTTGAAGAAAGTCACTAATAAAATGATACACTTTTTATTACTTGTATAAAATTGAGAAATATATGACTTCTATATTAATTCAACTTTGGTATCTCCACTGATGAAACCTCATTAAAGGTCAAAACCAGTCTGGGTAGTGACCTTTCCCATACATGACAATATACACCTTTCAAGATGTTAGAAGTTTTTTTTCACTTGGTTAGACTATAATTAATTTAGTTTAATCCTTTATCTAAGTGTAAGCAAACAAAGTTTGCACCTGAAGTATCTTCAGGACTGAGGCAACCCGTGGTAAAGGTGGACCAAGCTCTCTCATCACTACTTGTCTTAGTATCTCCCATAATGCAAAGCACATCTCTTGTGTACATGTATAATGCTATGCATTAAGGGAAGGGCCACTACCACCGGTTTCAACCTTTATTGAGGTCTCGTCAATGGGAGCCAGACCTACAGCTGGTGAGACACCGTTTGGCTACTCGTATAGATAAATATGACTTCTCCATTACTTCCACCTTAGTATCACTACCTCTGGGTCTGGCTTCCACTGACGAGACCTCAATAAAGGTCGAAACCAGTCTGGGTAGCCCTTCCCTTAATGCACAGCCTTATACATGTCTGCAAGGAGATATGCTTTGCATTATGGGAGATACTAAGACAAGTGATGAGAGCTCAGTCCACCTTTACCGCGTGTTGTTCATATGGGATACTAAGGTAATTGATACGAAGTCATCTACCTTTGTATACAAGTAGCCTAGTTCTGAAGATACTTCACATGCAAACTTTGTTTGCTTAAAGGATTAAATGAGAATATAATTTCTTGGCAAGTTTAATTCTAATCAAGCAGAAAACTTTCTACAAGTATTTTTCAACCTTCTCATAGTATAATCCTGGTGTCAAGTTATGTAAGCTAAGAGATTGACAATGGATATAGACTTGCAGAATTCATACAGGTGGGCAGTGAGTAACTGCTAATCATTCTCATCATTTCATGTGTAGGTGATAATGAGGTTCACTCATAATGACCTTCTCCATTAACAGCTGATCTTAACTCTCCCACTCACTCTTTGTTCACATAGACTGAATATAGGCCTAGGGTTTTAGGATAGATGCCAATTGTTTAAGAAAATGCAGAGATGACAGAGAATGGTGTTAATTATGAATCATAGTTCTTAACCACGATATAAGGAATGGTATCAGAAATCATTACTATGTGACCTTTATGGGATGCAGGAAGCTGCTCTGCACTATATTTTTTGTACTTCAGACAGGCTTGCCTATTTTCTAGGAGAGGGTAAAAAAAGTTGGCTATCTTTGCATGAGACTGCAGTTTTTATTATTGAAGGTTTTTGCTGATATGTTTCTGGCCAAAGATCACAAAAATATTGTTAGTATCATTATTAGTGCAGAGTGGAGGAGAAGATATGTTATGATGAATGAGATGATAGCAAGAATTTGTAGGGAAAAAAGTCTGGAATATGTGGAGTATGTGTTTGAGGATAGAAGAGAACTGTATGCAAGAGATGGATTGCATTCAAATGCAGAAGGATGCAAGCATTTGGAGAGGCTGTTGTTTTGTGGATAAGTGAGTCTGTTTGGACAGGAAAACTAGAATAACACAAGTGGAATGTTGCAGGGATGCCTCATGTAGGTGGGGGAGTAATGGTGTATACTATATTATAGAGCCAGGTGGGGTTTTTATATACAAATGCTAGAACATTGGAAATAAAGGAAATGAGTTTGTGGCATTGATTGACTCAGTCTCTCCAAAGGTTGTTGGTATCAGTGAACTTGGTTAACTGAGTTTCTAACATGGATAGAAATCGAAGGATATAACGCATTTTAGTAGGATAGGGAAGGTAAACGTGGTGGAGTGTTACTCATGATAAAAGATGAATTATGTGCCCTCAGGGTGGAGAATCTCAGTGGAAATGATACCAATGGCTTTGAATTTATATTGGGTGAGATATATGTTTATAAGACAAGATATTTAGTGGAATGTTGCTACATACCAGGGAATATAGATGGTGATAAGCAGGAAATGTTTAAGCAAATTAGTTGGGCAAGTTCAAAGCGGGTGATCATTATGAGGGACTTCAACTGTAGTGATACAAACTGGACTGAGTATACAGCATGCGGTTAAAGGAATTCAGTTTTTGGATTTCTTGAGGGACAACTGTCTTAAGCAGCATATGGTGGAGGGAACATGAGTATGAAGAGTTTTGGATTTGGTCATAGCATCAGAGGCTCTGATTGTGACTGAGATGACATACTTATAACTGGTTGGTGAAAGCAAACTTGTTTTCCTGACTTGAAGGATGGATATGCATGTGGAGGTATCAAAATGGAAAGAATTTATGTGAAATTATAAGGCAGCTGACTTCCTATGGATAAAAGAATATGAAGGAAGAAGGGTCATTAGTGCATGAGAGATACATGCACTGTTAAAATTGTTAACACCAGTGGCAGAATGTTGTTAACATCCTTTTCTTCTTCTCTTCTTCAAGAAGAGAAGAAGAAAAGGCAAAATTTGAAGTCAAATGGATAACAAAAGGAATAAAAGAGGAATTGCAGAAGAAAAAAGGGAGTTATAGAAGGCATATAGAAAGAGAGGTGGAGAACAGTTGCATGAGGAATATAAGGCTCAAGGAAAGTGACTAATATTGTAAGGAGAGAAAAATTGAAATACGAGAATTGACTGAGCATTACAGTTCAAGGAGAATCTCGAGGAGTTCTTTTGCTATGTGGCGAGTAGGAGGGAAAATGGTAGTGGATGAATGATTGTCTTGCTGGGTGCAGATAGGAATCTGGTGACAAAAGCAGATGGCATAGTTGAGCTATTTAATTATCACTTTATTAGAGTGTTCCAACCTGGTACTACAAGCTTTATTCCTAGAAAGATAATGACTGGTGATATAGATACTGATGAAGTGTTAGAAGTGAATGAAGAGAATATATTCCAAATACTGAGTACACTAAGTCAGTAATGCAGGTGGAATTGCACTACTAGATGGAATTGCACTACTTCATTTAAGGGAAAAGGGAACGTTCTATAGAACTGACTGCGCCATTAATATGGCTGTTTAATGAAAGTGCAATTGGACAGGTTCCTGGAGAGCAGAAGGGGGGGGGGAATAGTACCATTGCATAAGGGTGATGGTAGAATGGAGGTATCGAACTATAGGCCTGTTTGTATTTCTTCTGTGGTTGTTAAGATATTGGTAAGAATTGGACAGATGAGAGCAATATTATTTGGGTTTCTTAAAGAGTATTCGTGTTTAGTAATGTGGTTACCTTTTACAATAAAGTAACAATAGTAGTGGACGAGGATAAGGCATACACCAGGGGTCTTCAGCCTTTCAGACAGTGCAGGCCCCATTAAAAATTTCAACAAAGCCCGCAGGCCACTAAGCTATACTGCAGTATTTAGAATTGTAAGATGCTTTCCACATTCACAAGTATCAAATGCACAAACGTTGTGCATTTGATACTTTACATAAAATCCTATAAAAATAAACAAATTCAGCTTTAAGAGCGTAGGTAGAAGTTGGTTTCATGATAAGTAAATACAATCAATACTTGAAAAAAGATAATTTAATGAAGAAAACATTCATTTTTTACAATGTCAATGGGCAACTTGGCAATGTTTTTCCTTGAACAGCTTGTCGATGTTGGCATCAGTGTTGGAAGTCGCTATGCGCAGAGTATTCTCAAGATGTTGGTCTGTAATCTGAGTTCTTGTCTTGAACTTCACATGCTTCATTGTGGAGAACTGCTCACAAAAATAAGTATGTGCTTCCTAACAAAGCGCACATCTTCAAAGCATGCCAGCGAAGATTAGGGAATGCATCCTCAGAAATGTAGTCTTTGTAAAATGTAAGCAAGGGCACATTGAATAATTTTTCTCTCAAAGAAGACTTGTTTTGGAGTTCAAGCAGCTCAATTTCTACTGAGCCTGGCATTTTGGCAGCATTGACACTGAATGGAATTGAAAATAAATCTAAAGAAGACTGTTGGTTACAAAAATCACTAAATCTCTCTTCGAACTCACTTTGCAACTTGGCTAATTTTGTAGCATATTCATAAGGGATGAACAGTTGGACTCAGCGAGAAGCTGAAAATGAGTGAAGTCTTTTTTTGCGAGTTGTGCCTCCCAAAGTTTCAGCTTGGCCACAAAAACTTTGATGTGATCAAACAGAGTGTGCACCAGTTGATATTTGGATTGTAGCTGCGTATTTAGGTCTTTCATATGCAACGAGATGTCGGTCACAAAGGCAAAGTCTGTCATCCACTTTGGATCGTTAAATTCCACAGTCAGATTCCCCTTGGTTTGCATGAACTGCTGTATTTTGTCAAAGACACTTTTAAGAACCTTCCTTCTGCTCAGCCAATGCACATCACTTATAATAAACCACAAAGATAGCGAGTCGTGCTGTATCCTTCACATCTGTGCTCTCATCTAAAGCAAGTGATGTGACGTAAATTCGGATGACTGTTTTTTTTAAGTTACTTCAATGTAATTGTCAAGTTCTTTGACACGTCGTGCTACAGTTACCCCAGACAAACTCGGTTTTTTAAACATTTCCTTATTGTTTGGGCACAGAATATCCCCAGCAGCGATGAGATACTCTTTCACAAACTGGCTGCCTAAGAAGGCTTTTGATTTTTTAGCAATTTTTTCAGTAAGTTATGTGATTCATGCTTCGCTCTCCTCCCTCTGCCTTTTAAGTGTACCCTGCTGGCATTTTAATTCAATTTGGAGAAGACGGTTCACTTTGTCCACACAAAGCTGCCCTTGTGATTGAAATTGGATGCATGCTTTGTCTCATAGTGTCGTTTTATATTGTATTCTTTTGATACTGACACTGACTCACGACAAATTAAATACACTGACGTATCGTCGATCAGCACAAAAAAGTACAAATTGGTCAACTTTTCATTAAAAACCCGACAAGAATCGCTTGATTTATGCTTTTTACTCGTAGACACCATAGTGATGGAAGGTGAACCCAAAAAATGATCCAAAATGGGTGTGTAACGGTTATTATCCACCGAATATGTCTCACACTAATGAAAAAAAGTCTGGCAATATAAAACCACAATAGGCTTTGACTGACAACATGAATCTATGTGCACTTATACATGAATATCACACTGTTCACGACTGACTGACTGACTGTGGTGGAGATCCTCTTGTATTTATATGAAAATAACGAAGTTTCAAGAACCTTCGAGATGTATCTGGAAGGCACTAGACAGCGCACTCGAACGAACTACTGCTTCAGCCATCTACCTGAGACGTTAGTACTAGTACTTAAGTACCCCTTGAGGCTTGTAGATGGCTGAAGAAGCATGTCTATTTAATATTTTTTTATAGGATTTTATGTAAAGTATCAAATGCACAGCGTTCTTTGTGAATCTGGAAAGCCTCTTACAATTCTAAATACCGCAGTATAGCTTAGTGGACCGTGAGCTTCATTGAAATTATTTTTTATTTAATCGCATTTTAATGTTAAGTATTTATTTCTTCAAAATGGCTGGTGGGCCAAAGAGATCCGCAGGTCACATATGGCCCGTGGGCCATGTGTTGAAGACCCCTGGCATACGCAGTCATGTTTTTGGATTTTTCCAAGGCATTTGACAGGGGCCACATAACATGTTAAATTTTAAGTTGTATCTTATTGGTTTGAATATCAGATTGTGGATTGGATTGGTAATTGGCTCTCTGATAGATATCAGAATTGTACATGGGGAAAGGCAGTACCAGACAGCAGAAAGGTTACAGGTGTTATTTCACGAGGGTTCTGTCCTGGGATCATCACTGTTCAATCGTTGTCAGTGGTATTGTCACAGGACTACAGGGAGATGTTCTGTTGTTTGCAGATGATGTGAAGCTTGGGAGATTCTGATGTTTTGGCCCTTCAGGAGGATTTTAATAAGCTAGACTATTTTAATAAAGTTGGCAAATGAATGGGAATGTCATTTTAATGCAACTAAATGTAAGATTTTAAAATTTGAGATCCACTGACTGGATGCTTCTTACTCACATGGTGGAGTTATACTTTAAGAAGTGGAGGAAGCAAGAGATCTCGGGATGATTGTGGATAGAGATTTGATGTTCTGAGGACATATTGCAAAGGCTGTGAAGACGTCTCAGATGGATAAAAAAATATATCAGAACTGTACAATGTTGTTTATGAGGATAAACTGAGGGCACTCAGACTGCACGGTTAATGGATAGAAGGCAAAAAGAGAATATGATTGAGACATTTAAGCTGTTGAAGGAGATTTTTCATATGATAGAATGAGGGAAAGGAGCCATCCCTACAAGTTGCAAAAGAATTTGGTGAGTAAAAGAGTAAGAAGTAAGTTTTTGCATAGAAAGTGGTAGGAGCATGGAATGCATTGCTGAGAGGGTGGTGAACATGCAGACTGGATGAGTTTAAGGAGTGATATGATAGACTTATTGACTAGTGTTGATTTCCCACAATGAGTCTTGTGACTCCGAGGTCAGGAAAATAATAATAATTATTATGACACCTCCAATGACTCATCACAGGAAGGCACTCTACTCCACTACACACAACTCACCATCTCCCCTATTTAATCTCCACCTACAGTGCCATCTACTGTTACCACCAACAGAATTTTTTGTATGTAAATTGTACAATTTACATACAAATTTGCTTGTCGATTTGGTCGATTTGCTTGTATGTGAGATGAAAAACCCAAGTTTCCCAGAGGAAAAAATTATGTTACCTCCATATGAAATGCGCTAATTAACCTTCAGTTGAAAAAAATCCCGTATAAAGATTCCTCTGCTCATGACTAGAATTGAAGGGTTCAATTCTAGTCATGAATAAAGAACCTGTTGTTCTTCCAGTTTGTGTTATGTAGGCACTTATATGTTGCACTTCAGTAGGAGATGATTTGCCGAGATCATCACCCCAGTAGTTTGAGGTAAACAATGATGCTAGCAGTCAGTTTTATTTTTAAGTGATGCTATTTGGATGTAAGAGATGTGGAAGAATAGATAGGCAGACATTGTGCCCATTGGCCTTTGCAAGCTAGAAGGGATGAACATTTTGTACAAGAGTTCTTCTGCATTTGATTTGTTTAAATAATATTAAATTGTTGGTTTTTTGAACTTCAGTGTAGGCTAAGAATTATATTATTATTAACATATTATTATTATCCTTCACAGAATCAAAAACTTAATGCATGCGGAACACACTGTCACACACACAAAGCAAACCCAACCATGCTTTAAACTCATTCAGTGTATCTACTTTCACGACATTCTCAGGGAATGCATTCCACTCATCAGCCACTCTTTATGCAAAGGACCCCCGACCCTTGCCCACACCCTACTTATACAGTTTCCCGGGTTGGCCTCTTAGTCTACTCCTGTCTCCCATTCTATGAAAAATTTCTTCTGTATTAACCTTGTTAATAACACCTGACCAACTTGCACGTCTCAATCATGCAAGTATTTCCTCTCTTCCCCTATTCACAAGGCTCTGCAAATTGCAATTCTTATTATGTTTTCATATTCCAAAGACCAGATACCTCTTAGTCTTCTCTGGATCCTTTCTGATCCCAATCCTGGTTACCAAATCTCTGCACAATAATTCATTTAAGGCCTAATCGAGGCTTACACAATGGAAGTATAATCTCTTTATTTCTGCATGTCAAGATCCTCTGCACCATTGCTATAATCTAATGTGATGACTTCACAACTTGTGCAGTGCAATCCTAAAATTCAGGTCATTATCCACCACTGGGAAACTGGAGTTTTTTTAGTCTCAAGCCATTTACAGGTGCTTTTTTTAGTCTGCCTTGGCACACTTGTTGGAGAACTGTGACTTGAATAGTGGGTGAGAATTTTGAATGAAATTGAGAAGAAAGGCTTTCATTCCATTCTCCCTGAAATTCAGGTTTTCATCATGTAACACACACACACATATTCATCGATATAATAAATTGGCCTTGTAGC
The DNA here is from genome assembly GCF_054136105.1 of Typopeltis vanoorti. Lineage (NCBI taxonomy): Eukaryota > Metazoa > Arthropoda > Arachnida > Uropygi > Thelyphonidae > Typopeltis > Typopeltis vanoorti. Next base: position 73,892,095 of record NC_143563.1, on the reverse strand, counting down.
CTTACTTGTTCTGACTGTAATTCTTAAACAACCATGATTACAATAACCTTCACTCCATCAAGAATTATTTATGTAACTCAAAGCAAACAATCAGATCAGGAAAATAGAAACAGAAGTTTTATCATAGAAAAGAAGAGTAGAGGTTCAAGAGATAACCACTTGTTTCTGTTGTAGTGCCTAAGGTGGTGAGGAAAGGCATTATGTAAAAGTAAATATGCATGAAGTTATGGTTTGTTTCCTAGAATAGATGTGATCTCTGTGGAATACTTAGAAGAAGAAATGTTAAGAAAAAGATTGAGAGTTGGAAGAATGTAAAAGGTTATCTGAAATTCTGGTGAGTAAATGAACAGTTTGCATCATTGCTCATTGTTGCAAATTCTTCAGAATCTCTTCCAGCATGATAGTTCAATTTGCAAAAGGTTGCCAGCAGTTGTGGATGTAGAAGTTGCCAAGGAAGCTTCCTTCATTGTTCTGGTATTGGAATGTAGGAAGTCGGGTTTCAAAAATAAAAAGTTGAAGTTAGAGTGATTTTCAGATATTGAAGAATAATTGCAACAATTAATGAATGTTGTAGAATGGAGCAAGGAAATCTTGGTTCACAGAAAGCCAGAAAGAGAGTGTGCTAGATTTGGCAATGTCTGGCTTATAATATTAGATTGTAAGGTAGTGATGGAATGTCTTTGGAATGCTGGATATGAGGATAGATTGAGGAAATACCATCTCCAGAGGTTGGTGGATTGGAGGGAATGATGTTATTTGACACAAAAGTTGGTGAGGAAGTTTGTACCAAATTACTGCAATAGAGATTTTTCATAGATAGGAGGGAGATGTAGATAATAATATGAATTTCTTGAGTTCTTACAGGACAACAATCTTAGTGATCGCTCCATGATCACTCTCACTATTCAGGTAGAGAAGGTTAGACACTCCATTCATAATCACATCCTCTGATGATATAACCAGATCTAAGACTCTTAATCCTTATGTGCCCTCTGCTACATATCGCCTAAGATTGTTGTCCTGTAAGAACTCGAGAAATTCATTCTCTTTATTCTCCTGTGGTTATCTCTTCATTTCAGTCAATATTACCATAATTGAAATCACCTATAATGATCACTTTTCACTAAGTAAAGTTGCCTATACATTTCTTTGTCTCCACCCTCCACATTCCTTGGTCTTTAGTAACATGTAACATTCCACCAAATATCTTGTTCTATCAACCTCCACTTCGCACCATACTGCATCAAAACCACTGCTGCTTCCCCCCCCTTGTTTCTCAACTTTGTGCAGACCCACTTCCCCTGCTATCATCATCAGCATTTCCTCCACCCCTTTCTTCCTTTTCCTATCTTGAATATCCCTCCATTTCTATTCCTGTGAAGATGTCATTCGCATCCAACCATGTTTCACTTATTCCAACGATTTTCAGGCACATAAATTCAGTCAATGCAACAATTTCATTTCCTTTCCTTTATTTCTGACACTTCTGGCATTCATAGATAAGCATAATCTTTTTCTCTTGGTCCATAACCAGTACTACTTATGCTGACTCCAATCTGTGACTTCTCATTTGCTCATCTTCTGTAGAATATACCTATATAATATAAATAAACCTTTTCTGTTTGCTGTGATATTTTCAATATGTTGCTCGATGAAATGCAGTGTTTGTGTTTCTAGAATCATTTGAGACTAAACAAACTAATTCACTAAACAAACAATAAAATGTTTGTTTAGTGAATGTTTTATGCAATCTCTCTCTCTCTCTCTCTCTCATTGTAGGATGAATGAATGAGGGTGTGTATGTATCAGGGGTGAATATTCCGGGTGTGCAGTGCTCATCCACGAAATATCAGTATTACCAGTATTATATTTTTTGCATTTATTCCCGTTAAAGACTTTCTAAAATTAAACACAGTATAGTAACGCTTCATTGCCCTCATGAAGAGGGCAATGAAGCGTTGCCCTTTTCATGAAGCACTAATGCTTCATTAGTGTTTCATGAAAAGGGCACTTTTCGACCTAAACATTGCATCACATTCGCGTTAATAGCCTGGGTGTGCTTTCAAAATGCATACACCTTTGAGCCATTCTAAAAGATGTAAAGAGGGCACAGCAGGTCAAATTCTTAGTGTTTTAGTATTTTTAAACTGCTGAGAAGGCGAGGCTGGGTGAGCTAACATTTTTGACTGTGATTGGCTATTGTGTCAACTAATCCAATTGAATGTTGTCACTTGTCATGAGTTGAGTGCTTTCTGTATCTGATGTCTATATTACAAACAGCTGTTACACATGTTTTCTGGAACTGAAAATTTGAAAGTGGATGTTAGGAGAAAGAACCTAAATGTTTCTCTTGCTATGCAGTATATCATCTGTTGAGGTTGCAAAGTTTTTTAATGGTATAGAGACATTTTTATTCTAGTCTTTGGAAACAACAGACAATAAAAAAATATATTCCCAGATAAAAATGAATATTCTGTGTATTATAAGATATTGATCTACAAAAAAAATACCAGCATATGTGAGATTGATAAGACAGGCAAACCACTGATACTAAAAAAAAACAACTAATGAATGATAATAAAATATGCTGGTCAATTTTTTTATATATAAAATTGTGCTAAATACTATTAATTCCTTTTTTTTTCCAAGAATTAAAGATCATTAAACTCAATGTAAAATGAAAATAATGTATTTATAATTTATATCGACAAATAATTACATCAAAAAATTCTTTTGAGACGTTTATTCATCATCATCATGCGTATCAAGGATTTAGGCCTAGCATGGCCTGTTCTGGCCTTAGAAGTCATCATTGAATCGTTTCAGAGGACGTCCTGGTTTTCTTTTTCCTAACGGCTTGTTTTGGTAATCCTTCTGTTTTCATTCTTTGAATGTGTTCCATCCATTTATGTTTATATTTTTAAATTTTTTCTATTACTGGTTCTTGGTTTAATTCTTTCATAATATCTTCGTTTCTTTTGTGATCAAATAGGGTATACTTTGCAGTTTTTCTCATAAACTTCATTTCTGCTGTTGTTAATCTTTGTTTGTCTTTTTGTTTTATTGTCCAGATTTTGCTTCCATACATTAAGACTGGTAGGGCAATGTATTGTATACTTTTAGCCTGGTTTGTTTTTGAACTAGATTTGGTTTAAATATAGAGTTAATTACACCTGTTATTTTCAAATATTTTGCAATTTTTACGTTTATATCTTTTTCATTTTCATATGTGATCATACATCCTAGGTAGTTAAATGAATTCACCTGTTCTAAGATCTTGTCATATATTACTATTTTAGTTCTTACTGGATCTTGTCCTTTAAAGGTCATAGTTTTTGATTTTTCTGTTGATATTATCATACCATAATCTTTGGCTATCATATTTAGATCTAAAATAGCTTTCTGTAAGTTATCTTCAGAATTTGTAATTATTATTTGAGTTGCTGAGAGGGGGACATCCCTGTCGGACCCCCTTGGTTTATCTCTCTCGTATATGATAGCTCGTGATTTAATCTTATTTGTATTTGATTATTTTCATATATATTTGTGATAGCTTTTAGGATATTATTTAGTCTTTGTCTTTCTTTTAATATGTTAAATAATATGTTTCTTTTAACTTTGTCAAATGCTTTTTCAAAGTCAATAAATGCAATATGTGTTTCTAAATTATATTCTCTTCTTTTCTCTATTATTAATTTTAGGCAAAAGGCCGGGTCTATACATGATCGTCCTTTTCTAAATCCATTCTTACTTCTAAAATAAAGTTTTTGGAATATTTCATTAGTTTGCTATTTAAGATTCTGCTATATATTTTGTAACAGGAATTTAGTATACAGATACCTCTATAGTTTTTAGGGTCATTTCTGTTACCTTTCTTAAAGATAGGAATCACAATTGCTTTTTTCCGTTCTATTGGGGGGATACCAGTTGAGTAAATTTTATTTAAAAATAATAAGTCTTTCTTTGAATCTTGTTCCTGCATATTTATATAGTTCTGAACCTAGCTTATCTTGAGATGTTTATTGATGTAATTGAATAATTACATCAATAATTATAAAAATTTATTGATGTAATTATTTATCTTCAAGTAATTTTTTAAGTTTCTGCGGAAGCCCATGCATACAATCAAATTGATGAAATTTGGTATCACGGGTTGCATAACCCACACGACAGCACACCCAATCAAAATGGGCACCTGGTGCCACTGGTATCTATAGAAGGGGGAGTGATTAAAGTATATGTTGTTTTGATTGTATATAAATTGCTACTTAATGAGTGAATTAAATATTTATTATTTTTAATGTATTCTAGGTGCAGAACGAGCAAAATATTCCCATCGACATTCATTCTAATAAATTATTAGGTAAGCTTTATTATTATTATTTGGTATTTGGGACAGCCAAAGTGTGGATTAATTGATCTGGTCTAAATTTCAGTAGCCAGAAATGTTTATCTTTTTTTATAGACATTTTGATTCAAATATATATAAAAATATGGCTAATGATCATTTGTTTAAATTAATTTATTTTTAAAGCGCTTTCTCCCACCGTGTGTCAGAGAGAGAGAGAGTGCATTAATGATACTATTTTATAATTTTGGATTTTATTCATTTTATCGATTCCCATTATTAAAATGACTTTAATGTCATACAGTGAGCCTCCGTAGCCGAGTCATTATTGGCGAAGCCCTTTGGTCAGAAAGACCGGGGTTCGATTCCCATCAGTGACGTGAGGAACTTGATGGGAATCGAGTCTGGTCTCGATTCCCATCAATATCTGGTCTCTTTCGATGAAAGGTAAGTTACTCGGTCTCATACGGAGGTAGTGGGGAGGGGGGGGGTTCACCTGGAAACTTGTGTTTTTCATCCTCCAGTACAGGCAAACTGGCCCAATGAACACACACACACACACATCTACAGACATAGGACACACCGGGAGGCATAGGGCTAACCACCTTATCCTCGAGATAGTTGTGGTTGCAAGGTCCAAGAATAACCTCAACATCATAAAGGTAGAAGAGGAGGATTGGGCAAAGTTAGTCATACAGTTATTATAACATTTCTGATTGCCAAAAAATAAAAAAAAAATAAAATAATAATTCATCTCACTAGGGTGAAATAAAACTATTTCACACATAATTTCATCATATTTCTAATGATTGCTTGGATTCTTTTGTTGTTTTTATATGCATCTTGACAAAATGAATCTTAGCAAGAATGGTATTTTTTCAGTAGTATTATGGCAAAATATTTGTCATATCATTTTTGGTTTGATATTTTTTGGTAATTAAACATAAACATTTTTTTATGTTTTTCTTAACAGGTTTGATCTTAGGCTTGGCTGTATAGAGAGAGAGATTAGCAGTGTGGATGATGAGTTGGGGCCTTTTTTGCAAGCCATAAGGCCCCAACTTTATGCAAGAGTTGGTCCCTGATTTACAAAATTGGTTTAAAAAGAAAAGCAGGATATGCAAAAATGTAGGAGAGAGAGAGATTTTGTTTTTTATGACCATCTCCCACAAAAAGGCCATATTATAGTACCATAGGAAGGTTAAGGGTTGGATGATAACAGATTTTTTGTAAAATGGAAGGAGACATGGGTAAAAATGAGGCCATCTCTGGAAGCTGTATAACATCTGAACAATGAAGTGAATAGCATGTTCCTTGCATGCAGAGTTGTTACTAATTGGAATGCATTGTCTAAGAGTGTGGTAAGGACAGAAATGCTGAACAAGTTTCATGCATGGTTCATTGATCTTTGTGTGCAGTGATGAGAACCTCCTACAGTGAGTCACTTGACTCCATGGAGGTCTAGTGTTAATAATAATTTGGAAAGCCTGCTGTACAGACCAAATATAGAGCATTTTCAAGCTATTTCAAGTTTCGAATAAGTAGGTAGTGGCCTCTCGCCCGCAATGAAATTTATCTGTTGCTAAAAACATTCACAAACATCAGTACCACTGTGGGATTAAAACATGCAGTCTGTTGATTAGAGTGACACTATCTATATGGCCAACTAGACTAGCAGTGAGCCACTGGTGTGAGTATACACAAGTACACAAACTAACTTATGCAGGTGGATCTTGTATTACACCAATTAGTTTGGCCACAATGTTTGTATGAGGCTCATCTATCCAATTTTTCAACCCCCCCCCTCACAAACATGAAGCTAACTACAAACACAGCTGGGTAGTAGTGTTATGTGTATCATGAATTGGGTATGAAATAGAAATTTGGATAGAGTTCAGGCTATTGCTATCCTAGATGGACTTGAATCTTTCTTGTGGGCTAATTATGATAATACAGTGAATTCTGGTTCTACTGAGTTAACTAATATTTAAGGAATTGACAGCGTACACTTGAAATATAGATTAAATAAACTTTAATATATACTTTCCGATATTTCGGCGAACGTCACGTTGCCATCTTCTTGGGAACTTACTACAAAGACACGTGCACACAAGTACTAATAACAGCAAATGAGACTGAAGCTAGGAAGCTAGCGTTTTCCTAAAGTCCTGATGGTGCCCCCTGGTGGGCTATATTGGTAGTTCTTGGCCTTTGGGCTGAAGTTCTTCTGATAAAAGTTTTCCAAATTTGGGGCAGTCTCATGCATCCAAATTTGTTGAGGTTTGGCATGTTCCTAAGGGCCGAGGCTGATTCCATGAATAGTCTTTCATGCTTGAACTTGCTGCGGTGTATTACTGTGGCTTTCTTCCATCTTATTCTGTGGTGAGTATCCAGAGCGTGGTCTGCAAGCCCAGAGTGGCTGTACTGGTGAAATCGGATGTAATCCTTGTGTTCTGAGATTCTGATATTTGCTGTCCTGCCTGTTTGGCCAAAGTAGGACAGTTTACAGCTGCAAGGGACCTGGTATACACCAGGTAGGTTTAGGGGAAGTGGTTGGTCTTTGGTGGAGCGGATAAGGGATGCCAGTTTTCTATGTGGTCTGTAACAAGTGGTCAAGTCATGTTTTTTTAAGATTTTATTGATTTTTTCCGAGGTGCCTCGGATGTAGGGAATGGTGATGGATTTAGAGTAATCTTTTTTGTGAAGGGGAGGGGGTGGTGGGTTGTGGATAACTGGGTTAAGTATTTTTTGGATTTTTTGGAGGGGGTAGCCGTTGGCTGAGAAAGTGTCACGGATGTGATTTAGTTCAGTGGTTAGGGCTTGATCATTAGAACAGATTATTTTTGCCCTGTTGAATAATGTTTTAATAACTCCATATTGTTGTGCGGGGGGGGGGGGGGAATTGTTGGTGAATGTATCTGCCTGTATGGGTGGGTTTTCTATAAACTGAGAAAACCAAGGTTCCATCAGGTTGGCGGGTGACTAGTGTGTCTAGGAAGGGGAGGTTATTGTTTTCCTCTTTTTCCAGGGTGAATTTGATTCTAGGGTGTTGGTTGTCCAAGTGTGTTAGGAAGGAGAGGAGTGAATCCGGGCCATGTGGCCAAATAGCGAAAACATCATCAACATAGCGAAGCCATATGGTAGGTTTTTGGGGGCTGAATTTAAAGCTTTCTCTTCTAACGTCTCCATGAAGAAGTTGGCCAAGGGTGGGGAAAGTGGTGAACCCATGGCTGTCCCCTCTATCTGTTTGTAGAATTTTTCCTGCCAAACGAAATAGCCTGAGTTCATTGTAAACTGAAATAGGGCTGAGATATCGGGAGGAAATTTAGCTTGAATTAGCTCTAAGGTTTCTTTGAGGGGGACATTCGTGAATAGGGAGGAGACATCAAAACTTACCATTATGTCATTATGTTGGAGTGTAAGGTTTTCTATACTGACTTTGAAGTGGGCTGAGTTTTTTATGTGTGATGGTGTATTGCCAGTATAGTGTGAGAGCGCTTTGGCTAAATGCTTGGCTAGTTTGTAAGTGGGGGAATCAATGCCATCCACTATGGGACGTAATGGCACATTTTCTTTGTGTATTTTTGGGAGCCCATATATGCGGGGGGAGTCTAGAGTTATAGGGTTTTAGTCTGTTGGTAATCTCCACAGGCCAAGAAGTGACCTTCTTAAGGAGCCTATGGAGTTTCCTAATTTGTGAGTTGGTGGGATTGTAATCAATGGGGAGGTAAGTGGAACGATCTAATAATAAAGCCTTGAGCTTACCTGTGTAGTCTTTAAGATTGAGTACCACAGTGGCATTCCCCTTATCCGCTTTGGTGATCACTATTTTTTTTGTTTCTCTTCAATTCTTGTAGTGCCTTGTATTCACTAATGGATATGTTGGATTTTGGAGGTTTTGCTTTATTGAGAACACAGGCTACATCCAATCTAATATCGTTGGCGATGTGGTTTGGAAGAAAAACAGGCAGGATAGCAAATATCAGAATCTCAGAACACAAGGATTACATCCGATTTCACCAGTACAGCCACTCTGGGCTTGCAGACCACGCTCTGGATACTCGCCACAGAATAAGATGGAAGAAAGCCACAGTAATACACCACAGCAAGTTCAAGTATGAAAGACTATTCATGGAATCAGCCTCGGCCCTTAGGAACATGCCAAACCTCAACAAATTTGGATGCATAAGACTGCCCCAAATTTGGGAAACTTTTATCAGAAGAACTTCAGCCCAAAGGCCAAGAACTACCAATATAGCCCGCCAAGGGGCACCATCAGGACTTTAGGAAAACGCTAGCTTCCTAGCTTCAGTCTCATTTGCTGTTATTAGTGCTTGTGTGCACGTGTCTTTGTAGTAAGTTTCCAAGAAGATGGCAACGTGACGTTCGCTGAAATATCGGAAAGTATATATTAAAGTTTATTTAATCTATATTTCTAGTGTACGCTGTCAATTCCTTAAATATTAGTTATCATGTTTAACCAGCGTATAAGCCTCTCAACAAGAATAAGGTTCTACTGAGTACAGAATAGCTTCTTGATATATGCCAAGGCACATAATTTTTAGAGTTTATCAACTTGATATATCACACAAACACACACAAGCACGGCAGTGCAGCTAGTCCAAGATTTCATTCAAAGATTAGTAATCCATATTTTTATTTAATGCTATGGCAGTTGTACTCAGGCATAATGTTTTTATGTATTTTTGATTTGTATTTTTTTTTTTTTTTCCCCCCACTTCTATGTTATTCACCTGATGAAATCTTTCTAGAAGTGCCTTTTTCAGTAATAAATCATTTTTTTCTATTTTATGATTTGGATATATAGTAAGTTATTTTTAAAAAAATGTCCTACAGCTGTGAAAGCCTAATCCATCAATGTATATTAAATATAAATTTAATGGAAAATTAAACATACAGCGGTATCTCGCTAATCTGAACCTCTTTAGTCCGAACCCTCCAGTTATCCGAACTGCAGTTTGAAAGAAAAAAAGTTTTATTTATTACATATTACTATTTTGTGTACTATTAATAATTAAGGACGTAGTGTAAAATTCGATGCAGTGTCATAATTCTTACAATGCTTAATTGCATCGATTTTACAGGAGCCACATCCGAAATTTAAAAAATTGTAAATTTGTATATATTAGATGTAAATAATAATATCAGTCCATATAAAATTAGCCCAGAAAAATTTACATGATACTGTAGATAGAAGATATATGAGTGTGTATTTCAAAAGAAAATCCCTTAGAGAGCAGAAGTATGTTAGAATTACCTACATAAGTAATACAAAATGCCCATCTGTAGAGATCCCAAGGAATTAAACATGCTAAAATAAAGTAAACAAGTATCTAAAAATAGAAGTTTAGGGGCAGTTACCTTAGAGTTCAGAAATATATTTGATGTATCACTTGGTATAGGGTAGAATGGAAATCCCATTGTAACAAAATAAAAATGCCGCCGTCAAGGTCGATAGCAGAAGGGGGTGGTATATATCAGAAGCTGTTACGCTATGCTGAAAAAGGGATTAAACTATACTTCAGGGAGATAGAAGTCGGAACTTTCTAGAAGGAAAGGAGTTAGCACATGATGGGTATGGGGATTTCAGACCTAAATTCAAAGTTTGCATGAAATATCTGGGGGTCTAAAAACTTCACACAGGGTCCCATGAGAGGCAAAATAAAAAGGTCAGCAATGGACTGACAAGGATCGACTATCGTGCATCGGGAGATGTGACAGGAGGGTAACTGGAGGCGAAACCTTATAGATGGCTCAGGACCCAGATGACAATGCTTGGACCATCAGACTGTACGTCCTAGTACCTACAACGCCGAAAAATCGAGCTCCAGCCCTGCGAGAAATTCTAGAGGAGAACACAGTTTCCATGACGCATCCGAAGCAATAGACCAAGCCTTAAAAATAGAGGGGGATCCAGAATAAGCCCTAAGAGAAGATATGACTAAGTGCAATTGTGCCTATGAAAGAATTAATGTGAGTTGAATGTTTTGTTGAAAAACTTTCTCTTAATTTATGATGTGAAGGACTGTTTTGGATAGACTGAATTCTTAGAATTGAAAGAAGTAATAGACTGAAAACTAATTCGCAAGAAGTGAATATGCTTTTAGAATAATTGGAAAGATGTTAATGAAAGTTTAAGCTTATGTTGTATTGAATTGAAATGGTTTAAAAGAATTGATAAGAAAATTATAGAATTTAGAATTGTAATGGTGTGAGAAGTTGGTTGCCAAGTGAGTGTTACTTTTTTTTGTGTGAAAGTTAGAATTGGAGATTTTATTAGTCAAAGCATGATAATTCCTGGATTGTAAATGGGCTGATAGTCGTTTGATACATAGAATTAATTGTCTGATGATTTACTTGATGTTTATAACATGACTATGAGTTGTCCTATGTGATGTTTTAATTTTGATGCTTAGCCTTGAGAGGAAATGATAGTAACATCATTTAAGTGTATACATTGTATTACTGTCTTAGAGTAAATAAATGTTTGTTTTATTCATAAGAAGTGCCGTCTGATCCTTTTAGCAACTGCACTGTTCTCAAATAAAATCCGATCCTGTAAGCGGGAAAGAAATTAAACCTTGATACGAAATTTAAGTTAGGAGTTAGTCACGACTGTAATTAACTGTATAGAGGTGCTTTACTGGAGGTATAATTAATTTCTTATGCCAATTAGAGATTTTTAGTGGCACAGTCTGGAATAATCAAATAAATTTCTAGAAATCTCAAGTATAAGTATAATATACTGAAAGTAGAGAAAAGGAATTAAGATTGAATGACTATATAGAAAGGTAATGGATAAGAATAAAGTATAATAAAGTTAACGAATAAAAATATAGAAGACAAGTCTAAAGAAATAGATATGTAAAGAAATCGATAGACAGATTTACGATAGAAATGTTACAAAGGCGCAATATTTCTATTTCAAATTTCAAAACATAAACATAAGTAAATATTAAATAAAAGATAGAAACCTCAAATAATTACAGTAGCATTCTCAGTTACTACTGCTTGGGAAGCCGTCGAACCTGAGGCAATTCAAGCGTCATGGAAAAAACTGTGGCCTTCTAGAATTTACCAAGATAACTACGGTGATACACAAAAAGAGGAAATTCAAAACGTGCATAATTTGGTTAAAAATATAAATCCAGATGTTGAAATTTCACAACAGATGTTACGGAATGGATTATAGGTAGAACCGAAAGTGAATTCGAAATCAAATCAGATGCTGAAATTATAAATATGACACTACAGAATGAATTAGAAGAAGATGCTGACGATAAAGAACTTGAAGAAAAAAAAAGTAAAACATGAAGAGGAAGTTGACAGTTTTAATGTGTGTATAGAATGTGCCAAGCAAAATAATAGGTCATTCAACAAAATTTTATTGCTAATGCACCTCTGAGAAAAAGCATTCGAAAAAAGTTTAGCTTCCAAGAAGCAAAAGAAAATCAATGACTTTTTTTTACAAAGAAATAAAACTTTTTTTTTTTGTTTTGTGAACAAGAAAGTGATATTTTTTATGCAAATTAAGTCATGTACTGAACTATGCAATTTTATTAAATCAGAATCCTCAACAATACAGTACATACAAACAAAATTTTTTATTAAAATAAATTTGTGTATTGTATTATTTTTTAAGTTTTACATTACAGTACAGTAGATTTTTTTCTGTCGGTTATTTCATTTATTTACAGAATTAAATTGATGTACCATTAAAATCTGATTATTTTTGTCTTAAATGTTAGTTATTGTTGTCTCTTGGGAAAAAATTCACTAATTCAAACTTTTCGCTAATCCAAATGAGTGCGGTTTTTATTAGTTCGGATTAGCGAGATACCACAGTATTCACTTTCAGAAAGTTAACTGATACTACTGGCTACCTCTACACCTCTTTGCACCAAAACAAATCCAAAAAATTAGGCATTATCTCAACAATAGGAACAAGAGCTAGCATCTCATTAATGATGAATTAGCCAGAACATTCAATTTCTAACAGATACTCTACAAAATGTCTTTAATAAATGCATGATTTCTAGGTTTTATTTTGCATCCATATATTGGTTACCAGTAAAAGTAGCCAAAAATCCATGGAGTACACAATTAAAATAGTTATTACTTTGATCTGTCAAACCTATCCATAGTCCTCTAAAATGTATGGAACAATTTTACTGGAAATGCAGAATATCAGAAATGTGAAGCCACAGCTTGGTCATTATAATAAATTTAGTTTAATCCTTTATCCAAGTGTGAGCAAACAAAGTTTGCATCTGAAAATATCTTCAGGACTGAGGCAAGGTGGTGGATCTGTTGGCAACTCATAGCAAAGGTGGCCCAAGCTCTCATCACTCCTTGTCTCAGCATCTCCTACCATGCAAAGCACATCTCCTTGCAAACATGTATAATGCTATGCATTAAGGGAAGAGCCACTACCCAGACCAGTTTCGACCTTTATTGAGGTCTCATCAGTGGGAGACAGACCCAGAAGTGGTGACACTAAGACAAAATCAATGGAGAGGTCATATTTACCTATACGAGTTGCCAACTGGTGTACCACTTGATTATTAAATTACTCTGGATTTAGAGAAAGATGTTGGAAGTTTATTTTGCACTTGGTTAGACTATAATAAATTTAGTTTAATGCTTTATCCAAGTGTGAGCAAACAAAGTTTGCGTCTGAAAATATCTTCAGGACTAAGGCAAGGTGATGCATCTGTTGGCAACTTGTAGCAAAGGTACGAGTTGCTAACAGATGCACCACCTTGCCTGAAGATATTTTCAGGCACTAACTTTGTTTGCTCACACTTGGATAAATGATTAAACTAAATTTATTATAGTCTAACCAAGTGCAAAATAAACTTCCAACAGCTCTGTCATTACATGCATTATCACCTAATACCTTGATGGAAAGACATGTTTTATGGAATGAATTAGAAATTTTACACCACTATTAAGACAAACCAAGAAAGAAATCTTGAAGTCAATGGACCTAATATAAACCCTAACATTAAAGTGTTTAAATGTTTCCTTGTTATTGCCAAACAAATATTCCAAAGGAGAATATCAATGTTCACTGCAATGGACATGCTCACAAATAATTTGTATGTCCATTGTGCATATTGTGAATATCCAACATGATGTTGTATTTATTGTCACCATGCTAATCTTTTGCTGTTTGTTAGTTTGTCTCTTGATATGTGATTTTTGGTGATTTATTGAGTGTTTTCTTAGATTTGTTGGTGTATTTTTAGTATATTATTGTAGTTTTTAGTGTATTTATTGTACTACATCATTTAATAACATAATTGTAGAAATATTATTAGTTTTTACTACTCTTAAGAATGACATGAAAACTCGTCATGACAGGGCAATGTCTAAAGCTTAAGTTAAAGTTGTTACTACTGAGTAGAACATTTGTTGTGATGAGCAAAAGCATTGTTGCAGTGATGATGATAATTTTTCTGAGGATAATCTGATATTGGAAATATCCTGATTAAAAGAAGTTATTAGAAAATCGACCAGAGAATTAGAAAAAGCGGAAAAACATTTAACCATTTAACGAAACTTAGGATAAGAAAAAAGGATCAAAACAAGAAGAAGCAGAAAAGCACTGGATTTGGTAATAATAACAACAACAAGATAAGTCAATTAAAATCTAAGAAAAGGAGGCAATATGGTATGGTGATTCAATCTTAAAATTTGAGCTTGCTAAGGGAGTCACTACTTCTTCTTTCCCAGGGGCAAAAATTAAAGATATGACAAATGTAATTGAAAAACAGAAAAGGAAAGTAAAAGAGATGGCAGTTCTGGTAGGAACAAATAATTTAAGTAGTGAAGATATAGTATGAGAGAGGATATGAAAGGTCTGTGGAAGAAGTGAGAAAGTAAAAATTGTAGGTTTGCTACCCAGATATGACAGTAAGTTAAGGAGGGCAATGATAGCAAATGATTCCATTTGCATGCTATGTAGAAGAAATAGATGCAAGTTTTTAGTTGTGTAGAGTGTGTTTGATGGTAGAAAAGACTTGTATAAGAGGGATAGCCTGCACTCAAATTCATTTGGTATCAGGAGCCTGGGAAAATTACTTATTGGTATGAGACCTAATGCAGAGAGTCAGGGAAACTAGATAATCAAGGGAGGAATGGGAAAAATGTGTGTGAAAGTTCATCTATGGTATGCAAACGTGATAAAGATATGATTGGCTTCAAACATGGTAAATGTATCTGGCGAAGGGGTGGAAATATACGCTTTGGGTTCAGACCTTTTGAATATGTCTAGGGAGGGAAAAGAGAAAGTTTTACAAAAAGGCCAAATAGATTGCATATGAGGGGTGGGGGGCTGAAAAGTTCTGATAAACACCTAGAACAAAAATTATATTAAAGCAACATAACCACAAGAAAGAGCATATGAGGATATAAGAACATAAGTTACTTTCATAACTCTGCTACTAGTATGTTCTTTCTTGTGGTTATATCTGTTGCTTTAATATTATTTTTGTTCTAGGTGTTTATCAGAACTTTCCAGACCCCCCCCCCCCTCTTATCTAATTATAAGAATAGGCTAGGTGGTCAATGTCTGCACACAAATGCCAGGAGCATCAGAAACTTAAGGGTTGAATTCTTTGCTTTATTGAATATGATGTGGCCTAAGATTGTTGACATTAGTGAAACCAATTAAAACCAGATATGGTTATTGGGATTGAGTGTAATGGCTATACTATTCTTAGGAATGACATTACTTCTAATGATATCAGACAACTTAAGTCCAATTAGTGTAGAAACATAAGAAAATAATGATGGTAACAATGTCCCATATGGCAGAGTTGAGGCTATTTGATGTGAAGTGGAGACTGACAAAATAAAATATATGGGCAGAATGTTGATACAGACCTGACAGCTCAGTTGCAGGGGATGAAGAAATCCATCACCAATTTAGCCCTATGGGTACTAAACGAGTGATCATTATCGGTGACTTTAATTATCCAAACATTGATTGGGGTCGAAGAAAAATCTCATGATAAGAATGAAGAGGAATTTATTGAGTTGTTGCGAGACAACTTTCTCAAGCAACATGTTCATAGCATCAGGAGGGGTCTCTCGAGAATGACTATTTTACCATCTGTTGGTGACAGTGATCATGATGTGCTTTCTTGGGAAGTATTTATTGTTATGCCACAAGCATAACAATAATAAAAAAGAAAGAAAATAAAAGAAAGAATAAATGTGTAAGAATAACTTTATTGAATACAGATGGTACTCTAGTGTCAGAAGCTAATGAGATTGTTAAATTAATAAGTGCTCACCTGGCTAAGATACGAGGGATGTCCAGAAAGTAAGTTTTGAGTTTAAATATTTTCACTGCAGCACTGTGATCGCAATGGTGCGCATGCGTGCTGAGTTTGTCGATTCCTTACCAAGGCGCTGGTGCTGTTTCAGACATTCTTGCAGTGCATATGCTTCTTGGTGTGTGTTTATAATGTCTAAGAAAATCGAATTGCCCACCGCACGTGAAATTAGGTCAGTTATCCATTTCCTGAATGCGAGGACCGTTAAGGGGCAGCTGAAATTCATCGTCAAATTATTGAGGTTTATGGAAAACACACAGTGAGTGATTCACTGGTACGAAGATGGGTAAGACTAATGAAGGAAGGATAGGTCTGCACATTGATGAACAGAACAGGCAGCCATCTTTAGTGACTGATGACTTGGTGCATTCAGTTGAAGAGAAGATTCAACAGAATAGGGGATTCACTATGATCATTCTCGCTGCAATTTCCAGAAATTTCACGTTCGTGTCTTCATGAAATTGTGTCGGAGAAACTGAATTGTCTGCATGCTGGTTGCCAAAGTTGCTTATTGAACAACACAAAGTGAATCAGCTATGTCGTGCTTTGGAATTCTTGACACACTACCATGAGGATGGCGATGCTTTCCTGAGCAGACTGGTCACCAGGGACGAGATTTGGGTGTCGCACGCAACCCCTGAATCCAAACAAGAGTCTACATAGTGGAGGCACATCTCATCACCGATCAAGATGAAATTGAAGACAACAGTTTCCACTCGGTAAATCATGTGCACTGTGTTTTGGGACAGACAAGGAATTTTGCTGGCAGACCTCTTGGGTCAAGGCTCCACAAACAACGTGAGTATGTACTGCCAAATCCTTAAGAAACTGCATTGTGTGATCCAGAATAAACGACGTGGCATGCTTACTAGAGGCGTTGTTTTGATTTTGCTAGCAGACCTCTTGGGTCAAGGCTCCACAAACAACGTGAGTATGTACTGCCAAATCCTTAAGAAACTGCATTGTGTGATCCAGAATAAACGACGTGGCATGCTTACCAGAGGCATTGTTTTGATTCATGATAATGCCCTCCCACACACGACCGGTGTAACACAACAACTTCTCGCCATCTTCGGCTGGGAACAATTCCATCACTTCCATATAGTCCTAACCTCGTGCCAAGTGACCTGTTCAAACATCTGAAATCTTTCCTTGGTGGTCGGCTGTTTCAAGATGACAAGGTCAAAGAAGCAGTCAATATGTAGTTTGCGTCACAGGTGGCAACCTTCTACGATGAAGGTATACAACTCTTGGTGCTCCATTATGATAAGTGCCTGAACAATGGCAGAAATTATGTAGAAAAGTAGTGAAAGATGTCTACTTTAATTTCCAATAAAGTTTTTTTAAGTATATTTTTGTTTCTCTGACAGCCCATAGGAACTTACTTTCTGGACGTCCCTCGTACATCAACCAAGTATGTAACATGGTGCACAGTGCTACTGCTACATTGGACAAAGAGTTAAAGATGCATGAAAATGAGGTTGAAGGGCTGTTGCATAACCTGGATGAGAATTTGTCAGGAATATCAGCATGTTTGCTAAAGGAATGTTCAGCTGAATTGGCTTGGCCTTTCACATCTTTGTATAACTTGAGTCTCAGCTCAGGTTCCCATGGTATCATTCCTGATACCACAGGAATGAAAGAAATGTATAATAGTTCCATTGTACAAGGGTGATTAAAAAACTGATGTGTCTAACTACTGACTTATCAGTATCTCTGGTGTGGTAGTGAAGATTTTAGAGAAGTAGGTAAGAACTTGCATACAGAAATAGATAGACAAACAAGCTATACTAGACAAGGAGCAGCATGGGTTTACTATAGGAAAGTCATGTTTTAACAATTTGTTTCAAGAAGTTCCAAGGTCATATTTATAACAATGTTATGGCTGAGTTGGATAAAGGTAACGGATACATTATGGTAATGTTGGATTTTGCTAAGAAATTTGATAAGATACCACACAAAAGACATAAAATGGAGATGGGATTGGAATATAAATTCTTGACTTGGATCAGTGGATAGTTGACAGACAGATATCAAAAAGTGGTATATAGTGGTTGTGAGTCTGCAAGATTTAAAGTGAGCAAAGAAGTGGTGTACCTCAAGGTTCAGTCCTTGGGCCATTGTTGTTCAATCTGTACTTTAATGCCATTAGCAAGGGGTCTTACAGGAGATGTGCAATTGTTTGCTGATGATGTGGATAGGCAGGGCAATCAGGAATGCTACTACTGATATCCAGCACTTACAAAAAATTATTTGAACAGGCTAGAAATTTTGGGCAGAAAAAAATGGCTGTCAATTAGTAATGTAATGTAAAGTCAATAATGTTAGTAAGTATAAAGTTATGCACGTTGGCATGATGAGATTTCCAGTGGCATATTATACTAGCAGGGGGGTTATGTTTCAAGAAACTGATGGGGCTAGAGATCTTGATGTAATGGTGGATAGGAATTTGAAGTTGCAAGGTCACATAACAAAAGTTGCAAATACTGCTCACAGGATAATTGTGAAGTTGAAGCAAACTTTGACATGTAAGGATAAGTAAGTCATTTTGGCTCTAAATTTATAAGGCCTTGATAAGACCACATCTGGATTATTGTGCACAGATTTGGTCTCCTGGGTCCAAGAGGATAAAGAAGCTGTGAAAAGAGTTCAAAGAAGAGTTACAAAGATTATATCGGATTATGGGATTTAGATTATGAGAACAGATTGTGTGTATACAGACTCTGGTTAACAGGAGAAAGATGGGTGATATGATAGAGGTGTACAAACTTTTGAATGTATGTTATAGGATGTTGTCTGATGAAATTTCTCTCACAGAGCAGTGAGTGAGTGGGATGTGGTTTGCCTTTAGGGGTAGTGAGTGCATGTAGTATGAATGAATTTAAGAGAAGGCGTGACAGCTGGTTTAGGTGACTTATAGCCTCTCTCGATGAGTTCTTTATGCTTCTCTCACATGAAGATCCATGTAATTTGAATGAACTTAGTTATTTAGTTAGTAAGTAATTAGTAGTTTTGAGTTTATTTAGTTAATAAGTAATTAGTAGTTTTGAGTTAACCTCTTTTCAAGTTTTGGTCATATGAACAGTTCTGTTTATATGCATGTACCAGCACAGTTTACATCCTAATACACACACACGTGTGTGCGTGTGCATGCACTTGTCTATGGCTGAAATAGTTCTTTTTTTGACTGAGTGGTGTTAAATGTTTATACTGTAAACTTGAACATACCAGTATTATATTATATTGCTAATGATGATTCTCTCCTTATTCTTTCAGAATAACCTTTCTTCCTCAATAATTAAGAGAATTAAGGTTTTACAAAATGCCATAAATAATTTAATAATTCGAAAATACATTAACTAAAAGAAAAACATGCAATATACAAAGATTGACTTCAGTAATGTGTATTTCATTCCAAGACACTTGAAAGAAAAAAAATAAAACTTCAACTGAACCCAAATTACGTTAGCTACTTAAACAAAAAGATAATTTTAAGCTACTAATATACTTAAAGTGCACATTTAGTTAATTTGACTACATTAGCACTTTTTCTAAAGGAAATTTTTTTTTTCTTAGTAAAAACATATTTATCCTGCTGAGAAGAAAAGAAAAAGCCAGTTGTTCTCACTTTTTGTAATGAATGGGCCAAAAGCTATCAATAAAAATTGCAAGTTCTCAAACCTGATCTGTATTCTCTATGAAATTCATGAAGACAACTATAGATTTCTTATCTTTAATAAGAGGATGGAAACATCAACCTAAAATTTGTAAATTCTTATATTCGAACACTTCCATTATAAAGTTGGAGTTTAATTGAATATTTACAACACTAGGAAGGGATTAAAACTGATTTTAATGCTTCCAGTATTTCATTTCAGTCACTGAGACATCTTCAGGGATTACAAATAACTCGTAACACACACTCAAATATAACCCAATACTAAGTGAAACACGTGGGTGACACTAAAGGCCTATCTAAGTGGTGCACCCTCTATGGTTAGGTGGCCTAGGATGTAAAGTGGGATCTGATAATTAATGTTTCCCAAATTTTGGGAAGTTTTATGTAACCGTATTTATTTAAATTTGGTTGATTTCTGAGTGCCACTGCAGATTCTAAAAACAGTCTTTCTTTTTTGAATTTACTATGGTGGAGATGGTGTTTTTTTGCCAGGAGATCCTGGCAAAAAAACACCATCTCCACCATAGAAAATTTTAAAAATAAACAGTTTCTCCCCCATTCCCTGGCTATCTCTTCAGAAGGATTTCAGAAATGCCATCACCACACCCTACATCAGTGGCACATCAGAAAAAATGGCCAGATCCTTAAAAAGTACAACCTCCACATAGCTTTTAAGCCCACCATAAACTTGCTACCCTTATCAATTCTACCAAAGATCAGCTCCATCCTCTCCAGTGCCTGGAGTATATAAAGTACCCTGTTCCTGCAAGCAGGCTTACTTCAGACAGACAGGTAGATTTGCACCCATCCATTTAGAAGAACACAAATCATACATCTGCAATCTGAAGTAAGCCTGCTTGCAGGAACAGGGTACTTTATATACTCCAGGCACTGGAGAGGATGGAGCTGATCTTTGGTAGAATGGATAAGGGTAGCAAGTTTATGGTGGGCTTAAAAGCTATGTGGAGGTTGTACTTTTTAAGGATCTGGCCATTTTTTCTGATGTGCCACTGATGTAGGGTGTGGTGATGGCATTTCTGAAATCCTTCTGAAGAGATAGCCAGGGAATGGGGGAGAAACTGTTTATTTTTAAAATTTTTTAATTGCTGTAGCCATTGGAAAGGAAGGTGTTGTGTATGTGGTTGAGTTTGGTGTTGAAAGGGAGGTTCCACTGAAACAAATCATAGTTGCTGCAAGTGGTCCAGGAGGCTTGGTACCTTTGGACGCCTGGTGTGAGACATTATCTTCATGTTACATCTCTGGGGCTTCTTTTGTCTGAAGGACCAGCAATGTACCACAAGGGTAACACTACTGGTTGGGGGAGGGGGGGCACGGGAAGACTGTCTCAACCCCCCCCCCAATAATTGCTCTCCCAGATTTGTTAATCTAATCAAAACTGCAGCCAAAGACTCTATTCTTACTAGAGCCTACAGAAAACAATACATCCCATTCTGGAGTAGAGAAACTGAGGAACTTTTATCCAAATATGAACAGACTGAAGACCCAACTATTGCTAAGGAGCTCATAGCAATGCTGGACAAAAACAGAAAGGAAAGATGGATCTCAACCATCTATGAACTTGATTTCACCACATCTAGCGGGAAAAGCTGGTCACTTCTGAGAAAACTAGGTGGGGCAGAACCAACAACACACAAACCACCAGAGATAACTTCTGATCAAATGGCTAATCATTTACTAAAAACCTCCAAGATATGTCCCAGCTCTATCAGGAAAATAACTGTGCAATCTTCCATCAGACAAAACACAAAACGCGAAGATGGGCCCTGAGCTTCCTGAACTTGCACACCTAGTATCTCAGGAAGAGGTACAGGAAACCTCCTTAAAACTCACCAAGAATGGCAAGGCTGCAGGAGTGGATGGTATCTTCCCCCGAGTTTGTAAAACATCTTGGCCGATGAGGTCAAACATGGCTGGCTACCCTTTTCTCAAAAATTATGACTAGAAAACTACCAAATCTGTTGCGGTAAGCCAAAATGCCATGCCCCCAAACCAGGAAAAGATCCAAATGAGGTTAAAAATCTACAACTTATCTCCTTGCTTTGCTCCAACTTTAAGCTCTTTGAAAGAATTCTCCTTAAAAGAATTTCAATGTACATCGAAAGAGCACTCCCTATTGAACAAGCTGGCTTCAGGCCGGGATAAAAAACTTTGTATTTTTCAATCCATTCTCTCCAACAGAAAGATCTGGATCCATATTGGTTGAAAAAAGGCCTCTGTGCTAGCCCCTTTACTCTTTAAGATCTACATGTCTGAGTTACCACATACCAGCTCAAGCAAATATATGTATGCCAATCTACCTCCTTTGCCAACCTGGAATCAACCTTGAACACAGACCTGAACATCCTGTTAGAGTACTTCAAGCAGTGGTGCCAAATCGAAATCCATCAAAAACTGTGTCCACAGTATTCCACCTGAACAGTGCAGAGGCAAATCAACACCTCAACCTCTCTTTCTGTGGCAAAATGGTAGAACATGAGCCTCACCCGAAATACCTTGGAGTGAGCCTGGACAGAAGACTAACCTATAAAAGGGACATCACCAACCTGTCCAACAAAATTAAAAGAAGAAACAATATCATTTCAAGGCTTGTTGGAAAAACCTGGAGTTGTGGTGCAGAAGTCCTAAGGTCGTCTGCACTAGCCCTCACATTCTCTGAAGCAGAATACTGTGCCCCCCTTTTGGAAAAGTGCACACACTAACATTATAGACACCAAGCTGAACTTTACCATGTGTACAATTAGTGGGACACTGAGAAGCATCCCTCTCCCATGGCTGCCTATCCTGTCTAACATTGCTCCACCAAACATACAGAGAAGACAAGTCTTGATTAAAGAATTTAATAAAGTAATGAGCAACCCACTCCTCCCCCTGCATTAGACTCATAAATTCATCTAGTCTTCCCCTAAAATCAAGAAAGCCTTTCTGTTCCATGGACAAACTCTCTTCAGCTGCCTTACCATCAACACTTGACATGTGGAGAGAACATTGGTCCAACAGTCTTCCAACAAATGGTTTCCTGATTGAGGATCCCTGTGCTCTGCAGCCTGGTTTTACTCTTCTTAGGAAGATTCGTCATTAGGATCATCAAGGATCAGAACTAACCAGGACAGATATGGCTACCTACATAAATGGAGGCTGCTTGACCATCCTTATTGTGATTGTTCCCCCCACTGTGGCCCAGACATTTACTCATATTGTGAGCCCAAGGTGCCATTTTATGTTGGTGGCCTCCAGGACATCCATGAGGTGATGGATGAGGCCCTGGAATGGCATTCTAGACTGGATATCGACCTGTAGCTGTATTTTATTCCTTTTGCCATAAGAATAAATAAATAATAAATTTAGTTTAATCCTTTATCCAAGTGTAAGCAAACAAAGTTTGCTCCTGAAGTATCTTCAGGACTGAAGCAACTTGTGGTAAAGATGGACCGAGCTCTCATCACTCCTTTACCACGAGTTGCCTCAGTCCTGAAGATACTTCAGGCACAGACTTTGTTTGCTTACACTTGGATAAAGGATTAAAATAAATTTATTATAGTCTAACCAAGTGGGAAAAACTTCCAACATCTTTCTCTAAATAAATAAATAACTGGAACAAAGATTGTGGGCTCTATTGGTTAGAGTTTTAATAATGCCATATTGTTGAAAGGGGTGATAGTGGGAGAGAGAGACTGTATCTGCCTGTGTGAGTAGGTTTTCTATATACGGGTATCCCTCAATTAATGCGATTAATTAATCCCTTGATGTTACTGCGTATTTCAAAATCGCGTTAATCAAATATAATAATCACTGGTAAAAAGTACAATTCGTCCCTGATCGATTACTGTACTAATAGTTCGTTTTATATGGTACTCTTTTAGGAAAGATAAAAAATGAATGCAAAGTAAATGTTTAATAAATACTTATACCTACATTAATTACTGCAATTTTTTTTAATCAAAATAAGTTATAAAGAGTTGTTTGAACAGTTTTAGTTTTTTTTTCTTATCGGCATAAATTCTACAATAATAAGCAAAGTGACTCTCCAGACCTCGGCAAACAAGCATTCTTCGATTAACATCTGGATTCATATCTATTACTTGCTGCTTAAGCTATTCTAAACTGCGAAATATTCCATCCAGAGTTCTTTGACTGTTATTTCCTTTGGAACCTTATCTTTACATTCCATTTGTTTGTTGTCTTCATATGTGCGTTGTTCAATTTCAAGAAGATCGTTGTCACTGAAATCTTTTGAATTTGAATCCAGTAATTCTTTAACATCTTCTGCATCAACACCATCAAAACTGAGGTCTTCACCAATTGCAATGATTTCTTTGACCACGCTGTTCACAGGATTTTGAAAACAACCTAAGTCATTAGCGCATTCTGGCAGAAGGTTTTTCCAAACAGCTTCCATGCAACTAGAAGACACTTGCTCCCACGAGTCATGAATGTTCTCCATTCCGTGTTTAATGTTAAATTTTTTTCCAAAATTCGTGGAGCATAATCGCATTTTCTCCTGTTGTTTTTTCTACTGCCTTTGAGAATGTCTTTTTAAGAAAATAGGCTTCGAAAGTTGTAATGATGCCCATGCCCATGGATTGTAGCAATGATGTTGTATTTGGTGGGATAAAATAAAACTTTCACATTCTCACACACATCATTAAGAGAATTTGGATGACCACGAAGCTAGCAGCCTCGTGGCGTGAGCATGATTTTGCGTGGTAAATTTAAAGGCGTGTTAATCAAAACTCTTGCCGCGTATATCAAGGGATTGCCGCAATTAATTTCGCCGCAGATAATCAAATCTGCATTAAGCAAGTGATACCTATATATACAGTGAAGGAAAGGTTACCATCAGGAAGGCATGTTACTAAGGTGTCTAGGAATGGTAAACTATTGTTATGTTCCTTTTCCATTGTAAATTGGATTCTTGGATGTAGGCTATTGAGGTGATTGAGGAAGGAGTCCAATGTGTGTCTGGGCCATGAGGCCAAATAGAGAACACATCATCTACATATCTTAGTAGCCAGATACAAGGTTTGAGAGGGGCTGAGTCTATGTCTCGTTTTTCAAAATTTCCATGTAAAAATTGGCAAGGGGGGGGGGGGGACCATAGCGGTTCCCTCTATCTGTTTGTAAATTTTGTTTCTTCCAAGAAAAATAACCAGAATTGATGGCAAAGGAAAAGAGATCTAATATATCAGAAGGAAAAACGTTTTTTAAGGGTGTTAAGGCATTTAATGGAATATTGATAAAAAGTGAGATGAAGTCAAAGCTTACCAATATATTTGTATTATTTAAAGTTAGATTTTCAATCAAGGTTTTAAAATGGGTAGAGTTTTTTATATAGGATGTGGTGACTTAACTACCCTAGCAGTGTGGTCCTGGACTTTAATTTCTGTCTCCCATCATCCCTGGGTCTCTAGCATTATTGATCACTTATAGCAACTTACCATTAATAAAATACTTTGCTGCCGGCAATGCCCTCAGTTCAGAATGCATAACCTTGCATTTAGCAACATTGAATTGACATTCATCATCATTCACACATAGAACCAGTTTGGATCAGCTGGCAAGGATCCCTTTTTTAGAATGTTCCTTATCACCTTTTCAGCTTTGCATCATCAGCAGATGATTGTATATTACTATCTAGACCAACTCCAAGTATAGAATCGACAGTGGCCCAACTATAGAATCCTGTGGTACCCCACTGGTAATCCTTCTTTTAGTCTCAGCACCTCCATACATTACTCTGATATTTATCAGTCAGCCACTCCCCCTATCCATGTCACAAGCCTATATTGGATACCATACCTTTGAGTTTGTATAACAACCTCCCATGTGTGGAATCCTGTCAGATGCCTTGGCAAAATCCAAATGTATTATGATATATCCATTTCCTTAATCCATCTGTACAGTTGCGCTGTTATAAAATCTAAGCCAATTGCAAAAGCTATTACCATTTACAAACCTGTGTTGTCCTCTAAAGGTTCAAATAGATTCTCTATAGAGGATCTGTCTACCTATTTGCATTTAAAATATCATCATTCTTTTATGGAAATCTTGTTTTATATTAAAGAACTCTCAGAACAGCCTTGACTATCAGGGATAGTTAAGAACATTCTCATTTAGATATTTATATGCTCCCAAATTGACGGTGTTCATCACAGAGAGTAAAGCAAGGATATTCTTTCTTCATTACTTGTTATTTTTAGAATCCCATTTGAAGGAATATATTGCTGTTATTCTTCAGTATGCTTTATGTTGAATATATTTCATTTGAAATGGTTTATTGTAAGCTATTTTATTTTTAGATATAATCATGTGAAGAATTTTGTTGTTGTTGTAGCCATGCTTAAGAGTTTGCACATTAAAGCAGATTGTTATTGCTCTATTTTTGAGAATGTTAATGACACCTAGGAAGCCTGAAGTCACCTGAAAAAGCACTTCATGTTTGATCTCTAAAATACTAATACTAATGTATTGTAACAAACTTTCTTGGGTGAGATTCACATAAAAAGATATTACAAAAAACCAATGGTATGGCTGCATAAACAGAGTGGGAGATGGCTTTTAGCAAACTATCTGTTAAAGCAAAAACAATAGGTGTTGATGCTGTTATGAGTATTTTAGAAGATCACAGTGTAAGAGCTGATCATATCAGAGAACTGACAAATAAACTAATTAAAAAAAATGTATTCATCAGAAACTAGTTATGAAATATTTTGTTACTGTAATCTATTGTGCATCCTGTAGTATATACCAGAAATGATGATAGCAGGTAAAATTATTAACAGCTATTTTAATTTAAAATATTTTAAATATTTTGTTTAACTCTTTCTTTTGATCTGTTTTTGGCATTTCAATATTCTTTTGATTCTTTTTATTAAGTGTAGTCTTTGATTAATTGTTACATAGATTGGCTTATTAGTAGAAGGTTGTGTAACCGAGAATGGCAACCATTAGTTCTTCTTATAAGAGAAAAAATCAACAGTGCTATTCAAGATATGCCTGCAGTAGAAGAAGTTACAAAACTATTATCTGGAACGTGTAAGTATTTTCTGTAGTAGCATTTTCTATAACTAAAACAACTTATTATAGAGGGTCATCAATCAAACATATATCTTTATTAGTTTTTGCATGCTCTGAATTTCTCAATAAAACACCAAGGTTTGGGTTCATA
Organism: Typopeltis vanoorti; assembly: GCF_054136105.1. NCBI lineage: Eukaryota > Metazoa > Arthropoda > Arachnida > Uropygi > Thelyphonidae > Typopeltis > Typopeltis vanoorti. The sequence goes on along the minus strand of NC_143563.1, from coordinate 73,865,516 downwards.
CTCAGTTTATATTTTAGCTAATTTTTATTTTCAATCTTAAAATAAACTCATTTGCTGTTTAAGATAAAATAAGACACAAAAGATATAATTTAAATATATATCTTTATTTAGGTAAAAATAATAAGTGCGTACATCAAAAATCCCTAATAATAAAAATATAGAGGACCAAAAGATGATCTGGTTCAGTTTTGCAGAAAACTGCAAAACTGAACCAGAGCAAGTTGTGCTTTAACTGAAGCAAACTGTAGAGCATAAGTGACAGAACAGAGAACTACAACTGAAGCAATCAGTTACTATAGTGTGGGAATTGGCAAGCAAAATAATGTTTACCACACGTAGTAATTCATAGAATTCTGTATTATATGCTATTTACTTACACAAGTTGTAGTACATTCCTTGATGATCCTTGAGTTTTCAGATAGGGGTGACTCACAGGTCAAAAGCTAGATAAGTTGGGGAAAAACTACATAAAAACTACTACATAGCGTTTAGAGAACATGAACAAGCATTTGATTCAATGTCAGTCCTTATCAATAGGTCATCCCATTAGTAGATACTCATTTAGACACTGAATGAGGGAAGATAAACTGGCAGTTTGGAATGTTATTGTTGTTATGTGTCATCCATTCGTTTTCAAATCTTGGTGATCCTGTGAACAAAGGCTTTCCATCCCACTAGGCCTCTTCTCCTTTCCTTCAGTAATTTCAAGTTCAGTTGGTAAGTTTATGTTGTTCATCCAACTGTTTTGTGGTCTTCCTCTTCTCATTCCCTCAATCTTCTCCATAACAGCCTTTTCCAATGATTCATCTGCTCGCATAATATGTCCAAAGTACATCAACTTCTGTTTAGTGATCATTGTCTCCAAGGAGCATTCTATCTTTATATTCTCTAAAACTTTCTTATTGGTCATTCTTGCAGTCTGGGATTCTAAATTGTTTTGTCCACACCAATAATTCAAATGAATCAATTCACTTTCTGTTTTTCTTAATAATCCACCTTTCACATAAATACATCAATACTGGAAATACCATTGCTTTGACAATTCTAACTTTTGCGGCCTTACTCGCACTTCTCATCATCATCATCATCAAATTCCTGACAGGTACCCTGAAGGGGTGTACAGGATATGATAGTACTATATGAAAAATTTACATCATTACAAACTTCTTATCTACAATTTTCCTCCAAATCAGTCTGTTACTTGTCAAGACTCCAACATTATCAGATCTTATATTTCTATCATCTAAGGCACTTTGTACTGTATCAATCCACCTATATCTTGGTCTTCCTCTGGGTCGTTTTCCTGCCAACCTGGCAGAGAACACTTGATTTGCTAATCTTTCCTCGCCCATTCTGTTTAAGTGACCATACCACCTGAGATTAGCTCTGCTAACGCATTCCTAGATGGTGACAATGTCAAATTCTTTCCTAATATCCTCATTTTTAATCCATTCATGCCATCTGTTCACACCTATAATCTTTCTCAGAACTCTCATATCTGTGGTCTCTAGTCTTTGGTCAAGTGTTTTACTTCTGACCCAGCTCTCAGATCCATAAGTTAAAACAGGTTTGAAAACACTGTCTTGTATACAGCTAATTTAGTGTTTCGACTAATTTCTCTCTTATTCCATATGAATTTATTCAGTTGACTTCCTACCATACCAGCTTTGATGATTCTGTTATCTATTTCCATATTTAATTTACCATCTTCACTAAAAATCGTGCCTAAGTAGCTGAAATGTTTTACTTGTTCCACAGGTTCTCCATTCACAACGCAGTTGACATTTTCAACAATTCTACCTATTTTCATTGTCTTTGTCTTTTTATTGCTGACCTTCATACCATATTTATTACAACAATTATTCAATTTAATCAGAGAATCCTGCAAACTTGTAGCGGATTTATTTAGAAGTATAACATCGTCCGCATAAAGCAAAGAGCTGACATTAACATCTCCAATTCTGATATCATTTTTAATACTACTTTCCTTCATAATGTGATCCATATAGATAATGAATAACAGAGGGGATAATGTATATCCTTGCCTCACACCAGATTTAACATTAAACCATCTTCCTGTTCTTCAATTCTAACTGCTGACTTGCAACTCAAATAAAGACTAAGTATTGCTAGATATAATGCCCCATTGACACCATAAAATTGTAGTGTATTAAATAGCTTCTCTCTTGGCCCCTTGTCTTATGCCTTTTCCAGATCGACCAAACTTAGATACAGATATTTGTTATATTCCCATGCTTTCTCGACTATTTGTCGTAAAGTGAAGATCTGATCCTGACAGCCTCTATTTGTACTGAATCCAGCTTGTTCTTCACCAAGCTTTTCTTCAACAATTCTTCATAACAGTTTCTCAAGTATACTTGCATAAATCTTGCCCGGAACACTCAGTAGGGAAATACCTCTGTAATTCTCACATTCAGTTTTATTTCCCTTTTTATATATGGATACTATAAGAGCTCTACTCCAATCATCGGGAATTCGCCCCTCTGTCCAGGCCTTTTGAACTATGCAGTGCAGCCACTGTAAGACTTTTATACCACCATACTTCAGCATTTCTGGTCGAATATCATCTACGCCTGCTGCCTTTCCACATTTCAAGCCTTTGATGGCTTTTTCTACTTCAAGTATGAATATGTATTCCTTACTGTGTGCCTGTTGAGTGTTTTTTACCACTGTGCTGTCACTGCTTGTTTCATTTAGCAATTTTTCGAAGTAATTACTCCATACTTCACGGATATCTTTTTCTCCTCTTTTTATGTCACCTTTATCGTCTCTAACTCCTTTTACAGCACTCTTTCCTCCATTTCTAAGCTTCTTAAACAACCTCCAGAATAATTTGCCACCTTCTTGATATTTATTTTCTATGTCTTGCCAAAGTCTCCCATGAGTTTTGTTTAGCTAGTTTTACACAGTGTTTAGCTTTCTTAACATTTGTCTCTGTATTCTCTAAGAGCACAAGCTGACTTATTTGCCAGAAACTTTTGATATAACTTTCTTCTTTTCCTTCACTGCCTCTTTAACTTCAACAGTCCACCATGGAGTTCTGATTTTTCTATGCTTGTAGACAACCTCCCCACATGCCTCTCTGGCTAAATCAATCAGGATTTTCTTCAAGACTTGCTACTGAATCTCCAAGGTTTGGATCCTGTTCTCAAACTCTCATTTTTTCTTCAATAAGCTTTGTGTATTTTAGTTTACAGTTCACATCTGAGAGCTGCTCAACTTTTAGTCACTTTAAAACTTTCTTACATGTTATTCTTTTCAATATGAAATTCAGTTTTATCCTACTCAAGACTAAATAGTGATCACTTACAATTTTAAATTCTTTGTACACTCTGGTGTCCTGCACCAGGGAGAAAACATCACTATCAACAATAACATAGTCAATGAGACTTTTCTTATTCCTAGCCTCTTCTCTCCATGTGAATTTGTGCACATTTTTATGTTGGAACATGGTGTTAGTAATAACCAGTCGATGTCCTGAGCTGAAATCCAACAGGTATTTGCCATTATTAGCTTTACTCTTTTCTCCAAATTTTCCCAAAATATTTTTGTATGTCTGACAATCATTTCCTACTCTGCTATTTAGTCCCCAACAAAGACCAACTTTTCTTTTTTCATTGTGTCAGTTGTTTTTTCTAAAGTCTCAAAAAATTCCTCCACTTCCACCTTAGTAGAACCTTCTGTGGGACCATAGGCACAAATAAGTCTCATTGTCCAGTTCCCCATTTTCATATTTGCCCACATTACTCTACTTGAGACTGCCTGCCATTCAAGAAGATTAGCCTCGTATTTTGTGTTGGATACTATGGCTACTCCTTCTTTTCCTTGATTATTATTGCCTGAATATAACATTTTGTATTTATTGCTCAGAAAGATCTCGCCAGTTTTTGTCGCTTTGTTTCAGTCACCCCTGTTATGTCAATCTGGTACTTATCTAATTCCTCAGCTAGCTCCATTTCTCTGCCATTCAGGCTTCTTATGTTTGTTGATAGTACCGATCTTTAACTCTGGTGATGTTGAGTTGGGGTGTGCTTTCAGATTTGTTCCAGAAGCTGACTTTTTGCTGTTCGCCCTGGTTCCCTGGCGAAAACAACAGGGGCCCTTGTGTAACCGGGCAATGCCCTAGCCGGCATGAAATTTTGTCATGTTGTACCAAAAAAAAAAAAAATGACTTGCACTTCTATCTTTCATAATTTTTGTCAGGTTTAACGTTGCTTTTTTTTTTCCAATGACTATCCTTCATCTTCAAATTTACCATCAATTCTGATTCTAGACCCCAGTAAATCATAACTTCCAACTATTTCTATTTTATCTTCCTCTATTATAAATTCATTCAAATTGCAGGATGCCACCACTTTTGTTTTTCTGATGTTTAAATTAAACCCAGCTTTGTTACTTTCCGTCTTAACCAATAGAATCAACTGCTCCAGATCTTCCTTAGTTTCTGCTATGAGGGTTTTATCATCTGCATTTCTGCCACCAATCTTAATTCCAGCTGGATCTTTGTCTAAATCAGCCATTCTCATAATATATTTACTATAAATATTAAAAAGGTAGGGTGACAGTATACAATCCTGCCGCACCCTGTTTTCCACTTGAACACTGTCTGTTTCTCCAAAGACTGTTGATATTGAAGCTTCTTGGTTGTCATACAGCTCTCTTATCAAGAGAGTTAGATGCTCAGGTATTCCCGTCGATCTCATTACACCCCACAGTCTGTTTTGATCCACACAATCAAAATTTTCTTATAATCCATAAAGCAGATGAATACTTCCTTCTGAAATTCTCTTGTTCTTTCCATAATTCATCCCACGTTTGCTATTTGGTCAGTAGTTCTTCTATCTCTCCTAAAGTCGGTCTGCTCTTGTAGTATTTCCCTATTCACATGTGGCTCCAACTTTGTTGGATCACTTTCAGCACAACTTTACTTGCATGTAAAATTAAAGTGATGGTTCTACAATTCTCACAATCTCTGGAATTTTTTTTTTTTTTTGAATTGGCCAGTATATTTGCTCCCAAATCTGTAGATAAACTTCAGTCAATATATTCACTACTTCATCCCCAGCTGTTCTCAATAATTCCACTGACTCACCATCAGCTCTAGAAGCTTTTCCTTTTGGCAGCTGTTCCACTGCTGATATCACTTCACTTTTCATTATCATGGGTTCCTGAACAAATTCTCCTTCAATATTATTATCTTTCTTGTACAAATCATCTACATACTCTTTCCATCTTTTTTTTTCACTACTGCTTCTTCCATCAGACATTTTCCTGAATTACCCTTTACTACCCCTAATCTAGGGATAAACTTCCCTGTAACATCATTTGTTTTTCTAAACAGATCTCTTGTTCTATCCATAATATTGCTTTTTTTTTTCAATTTCCTTGCACATTTTGTTTAGATGTTTTTCTTATTTCCAAGCTTGTCTTTGAAAATCTGCACTTAGTTGCCTAACCCTTTCTTTGTTTCTCTCAAGTTTAATTTTTCTTCTTTCCTCTGCTATTTGAATAGCTTCTACTTACAACCATTTACAATCTTTCTTTCTTGTTGGTTTATTTTGAGTCTTCTTTGCTGCTTCTGTGACTGTACATTTTGTTTCTTCTCATGGTTCTTCTAATTCGGAATCTGTCTTCTCCAAACTTTTTAATTTCTTTCCGATTTCTACTTTAAATACTTATAGGATTTAAATCAAATCTGATACTGTCCTTTTGTTTCATCTTAGCTGTTAATTTCAATTTAACTTCAGCTATCAGTGATTCATGATCTGTCCCACAGTCTGCACCAAGTAGTGTTTTTGCTGCTTGGATAGTGCTCCTCCACCTTCTGCTGGCAATGATATAATCTGTCTGATTTCTGTATTCTCGATTAGGTGAAGTCTATGTGTACAATCTTCTTTCGTGTTGTTGAAAGCAAGTGTTTACAATAAAGCAACTGTTCTCAACACAAAACTCCAACATCCTTTCTCCTGCTTCATTCCTTCATTCACCGAATTTTCCAGTGATGTCTCATTCTTCTTTTTCATCCACTTTTGCATTCAATCGCCTAATATCAAGAGAAAATCTGTTTTATCAATACTGTATACTACTTGTTGCAAGTTGCTGTAAAATTCTTCCACCTCATCTTCACTTGAATCTGTAGTTGAAAGTTTATTTTTCACTTGGTTAGACTGGGGTAAATTGGTACCACTTTACCCTAGTCCTGAAGATACTTTCAGGCGCAAACTTTGTTTGCTCACACTTGGATAAAGGATTAAACTAAATTTATTATATGAATCTAGTGGGCGCATACACCTGTATGAATGTAACATTCACTCGATATGCCTTTATTCTAATATGAATTATTCTATGGAAATTTGCCAAACAAATTATGTTCTGTATTGGCTGCATATATTTTGTATTAGAGAACTCTATATTCAGAGTTCTTGTCTTGGTGTTACCGAGAAGGAGAACCAGAACAAGTGAAATACTTATAAATAATAACTCATCATCATCATCATCATCATCAAATTCCTGCCATGTACCCTCAAGGGGTGTAGTGAGCTTATGTAGCTCAAGTGAGCTTATGTAGCTCAGTCGGTATAGACGACGCCCTTGGAGCGGTAAGATCTGGGCTCGATTCTCGTCCAAAACGTGGAGAACATTTAAATAATAACTGTAAGATTTTAAGTTAAGGAGACAATAAATCCCTCATTATTTTAAAACTGGATACGAGGATAATGAGAATGTTGAAATGAGGAAAGATAACCGGATAATGAGGGATTTATTATCCCCTTAACTTAATTTACACTACCGGAAACAAATAGCCTCTTGGCTCTTTATCGTTATTATAATTGTAAGATGTATTATTCAGGCAGTAATGGTTAGGAAACAGGAGGAGTAGCTGTAGTATTCAACCACTAAACATAAACTCCTTGGGTCACTTGCAGTTTTACCTACAGTAATGTGGATAAAATTTCAAAATGTGAGTTATTTTGGAAATGTGAGTTATTTTGGCCTCATCCCATGTATTAGTAGCAAAGAGTAGAGCTATTCTTTGAGCCATTGTAGAGGGCCACTGGCTCTAAGAAAAAGGAAATGCTGGTTCTTGTTCTCATCTCATTCTTATCTTCCTTTTTCTCTCTTTTACCTTTCAGTGTCGAGGGTTTATTAATCATTGGACCTCAAACTGTTCACAGGATTAAGTGGTCATCCCTACTCCCTAGTGTATCCTATGTCCTTAGTGTTGAGTTCTCAAGGCCGGTTTGCCTGCTTTGTGGGATGAAAAACCCCAGGATAAACTGGGGAAAAATCCTACTGTCCATGCCCAAGACCAGCTAACTTGGCTATGGCTGAGGAAGATCCTTCAGGGAATCGAACCTAGGACACTCCTTCCTCAGGCATATGGTTGCAAAGCGCACAGCAACTAGGCTAACCGCATGGGCTGGTTCTTGCTGGAGATTTAAACAGGAGAGTAGGAAATTAATCGCAGACAACTATAGAAAGGTTTTGGGGAAGTGTGGAGAAAAAAAGCCATGGCTGATAGTAACTGTTAGTACCCACTGGATTTCTATTTAGAACATGGATCATTCATCAGTAACACCATGTTCCAACATAATGTTGGAAAATTCACATGGAAAGACCAATATATCTAGTAGCACATAGTAGTATATATAGTACAGGACATTTGATATAAAATTATCATCGTTTAGTTTTAATCAGGATCAAAGTATGAACATTATGAAAATAATCAAATTCAGGCAGCTTTCAGAGATGAATGGTAGACTGAAATATAAAAATATTATTGGAAAAAAGTTGAAAAGTTTGAAAATAGGAACCAAATTGAAAAATGTGAAGAAACATTGACTACCAGAGATGCATGTGGTGAGATTCTCAAGAATTTAAAAACAAAAACTTAATATTTCATGGTGGTCCAATAAATTATTTATTTTTTTTTAGGTCAGCAAGCATGCTGTGTCTTGTGCCCTCAGTGAATATAGAGAAAAATTAAAGAAAAATGGAGCTAGGTGAAAAGTAGCCAAACAAAACGGAAGAATATAGACAGTCACTATCATAAAAGTGATAGTGACTGTTAGGAAATGAGGAAAGAATATCACAAAAGAAATCAGATGATGAAAGCAATGTAAAAACTGAAGATAGATGTTCTTTATATCTGGAATAAGTAATTCAAAAATTATTGAATGAGATAACAGGCAACAAAACAGTGGTAGGAAATATCCTGGAGGAATGCACTCATAAATGAATTCCATTATTGGAGTCAGGAGAAGCTATCATAAATTTGAAACGTGGAACGCATGTCAATAATATTTAACTACAGATGTTCAGATATTGTGGTATAATGATTTTACATTAATCACACTGCATAATTCAGAAGATCTGATCAGGAAGCTGAATTCCAGATGATTAGAGCAGAGTTTTCATAGTATCCATCTACAGAAATGGAAATAAAACTGAATTTATTATTATTATTACGTGATGCCTACAAGAAGTCCAAAGACTCATCGAGAGAGGGCGCCTACTCTACAACTCTCTGTCTCCACAACTCAATCCACCAACTACAATTAACTGCAACTTAGCGCCATCTACCACCCACATCCACCCCTAGTATTTCCATAGACAATCGCAAACATCCATGCCCACAGTGGGATTCAAACCTGCAGCCTTTTGGCTGGAGAGCAGATACACTAACTACTTGACCACTGAACCAAGCTAAATGTGAGTGATATTACAGAGAAATTTCTCTGTTGAGTGTTACAGTTAAAATTCATGCAGACACTTGAAGAGGCTAAGAAAAATTGTGTAAAGTACAAGCTCTGTTTCATGCTAAGTAAGGAGTTTCAGGAGTATATTTTCATTTTAAGACAAATAGTTGAGAAATCACAAGAATAAGAGTGTGATCTTTATATTTCTTCTTTTAACTTTTTTATGTGGAAACAATAAATTGTATGGCACTAAGAGGAAAATGTTCAAAGTGCTACAGTGGGATGACAAATGGGCCCTTATAACTCTTGTGGACCTTGTGGTGTGAATTTGAAGTTAACAGGCTGGTATATCTGATGGGATGCTGTTAGAGGCCAAGAAATGTTGAAAATGGTGATTGTGAAATGTTTAGGCAAATTAGTTGGAAATGTAAAAAGGTGATCCTGATGGGAGACTTTAATTACAAGAATATAGAATGGAAGAAGGAGATAGTATATGGGAACAAGGAGAGTGAGTTTGTTGAATTTCTGAGAGATAAATATCTTAAGCAGTATGTAACTGAAGCAACTAGAGGCTTTAATGTTTTGGATTTGGTGATAACTTCACAAGATGTAGTTGTTAATGAGGTATTGACACTGCTGCAGGTTGGTGAGAGTGATCATGAGGTACTTGTTTGGGAAGTGTTAAAACAAGAAAAGGTAACTTCCAAGAAATGGATGTGGAAGTATAAATTGGTTTATTATAGGAAGCTCTGCAGTCAGTTAGCATCAGTATGTTGGATAGATGAGCTGAGCAGAAAAGATATTAATAGTGCATGGAAATTCATAAGGCAGTATCTGACACAGCAGTGTATAATTGCATACCAAGGGTTAAGTGAGTAGAGTAGGAGTGAAATGGGTGAACAGTGAAATCAAGCAGGCTGTGCTGGAAAAGAAAATCCTATGGAGGAGGTGCAAGGCAGTTGGTGGTGATCAGATCCACGAAGAGTATGCAGTGCAGGCTAAGAAGGTGACAAGAATGGTAAAGAAAGAAAAGGTACAGTATGAGAGAAGATTGGCTGGTCAGACCAAGGTTAACCCAAGGGAATTTTTCTGCTATATTGCAAGTAAGAGAAAAAATAAATATGGCAGGTTGACTGTGGTGGATAGTCATGGCAGCAGAATGACAGTTGCAAAGGATATAGTGGAATTATTGAACAAGCACTTTATCAGTGTGTATAATATACTGGTGTGAATGATGCTGTGCAGTATATAGAAGGAAGCAATTATTAGGAGAATTTGAAGTGAAAGAATCCGAGGTATATCAGATGTTGATTGGGTTAGATATTAAGAATGTGGGAATGGATCACATATCACCATGTATTCTTAAGGAATGTGTGCAGCAGTTGCTTGTGTCCTTGACCTGGTTATTTAATTAAAGTCTTGCATTGGGTAAGGTTCCTAAGGAGTGGAAAGAAGGCAAAATAGCACCATTCCATAAGCATGTTTCTAAGACAAAAGTTTCCAGTTATAGACCAGTCTGTATAACTACAGTTGTGGTCAAGTTGTTGTAGAGATTGGTAAGGAATAGAATACAGAATTGGATTGATGGATATAGCATTCTTTATTATGGTTAGCATGGATATGTAAAGGGTAGGTCCCATTTTTAGCAATTTACTTGCATTTTATGATAGGGTAATGAGTGTGTTAGATAAGGGAGAATCATACACAATGATATTCTTGGACTTGGCAAAAGCATTTGATTGATTACACTTTATCTTGATGTACAAGCTGCAGAGGATGGGAATAGATAATATATTGGTTAAATGATCCATTTAACCAATATATTATCTATTATCAGTACCAGTGGCATGCCCCAGGGTTCTGTTCTTGTTTAATTTGTTTTTAAATGATATATTATGTTGACCGACTGGGGATCGTCAGTTGTTTGCTGATGATACAAAGTTGGAGAGAATTATAAGTAGCACTGCTGATGTTAATTCCCTTCAGGAAGATTTGAATAGACTTTTGACTTGGACAAAGGATGGGGTTGTAGTTTTGATATTAATAAGTGCAAGGTGTTGCATTTTGGAGTGCAGAAATATAAGGCTGTGTACTGTATTGACTGTACTGTACTGCAGGAAGCGGATGAGATTCAAGATTTGGGAGTGATGGCTGACGGTAGACTGAAGTTTAGAAGGCATATTGCAAGTGTTGCAAAGGCTGCACATTGTAGTGCTGCTGTGATAAGAAGTATTTTAACATGTAGGGATAAGAAAGTGGCCACTTATAAAGCACTGGTCAGACCACATTTGGACTATTGTGCTCAGATTTGGTCACCTGGTGTGATATGGAAACATTGGAGAAGATCCAGAGATGAGTGACTAAGACAATATCAGTACTTTGGAATGGAGAGAGAGAGGGGTTGAAGAGATGCGAATTGCTAGCAGATAGAAGGAAAAGAGGTGATATGATAGAGACATTTAAGTTATTGAGAGGATTTTATGAGATTAATCCAGATGGGATTATAAAAAGAGTAGAAGGCAAGAGAGGGAAAAACCAGAGGCCATTCCTGGAAGTTTTGTGAGAATGTGATGATGAGGGATGTAAGGAGTAGATGTTTTACATGGAGAATTATTATTGAATGGAATGCATTACCAGAATGGGTTGTTAATGCAAGGAGTGTTAGTTGAATGAACCTCCCACAATGAGTCTGCTGACTCCATGGAGGGCGGGCAATAATAACAACAATTCAAATTCGGTCATTAGGATTGAAAGTTCTATGGAAAGTAGAGCATGATAAGGCATATCACACCTGATTTTAAAGATAAGGCATGTCACACACCTGATTGTCTTTTCTAATACCTGATTTAAAAGCATGCTATATCCATTGTTATTCATCATCTGTCATTTTCTTTATCTACACCTGTTCCAACAGAAACTGTCGGGTCAGGTGAATCAAATCTCTCCATTTGTATCTTCTCAAATTCTTCCTTCATGAACGTTATTCCAATAGGTTTCTTTTTCTGTATCTTTTCTTATCTGGTTTCCACCTTTTCTGTGGTCTTCCTCTTTTGTCTCTTCCTTTCACATTTCATTTTGTACATTCTTCTTGGTTTTCTTTCTAAATTCCTTCTTGTTGTATATCTAAACCACTTCAAGTGAGAGTTCACAAGCATTTCTTTAACATTTTCTATCCTAAACCATTCCTAATGCCCACATTTCTTATTCTATCTTGCTTTATTTTTGCCAACATTGTCCTTAAAACTTTTGTTTCCATTGCTTGTATTCTACTTGTCTCTTTTCATTAGCCTCCGTGTCTCTGTTGCATAAGTCAAAATGCACAAGAAAGTAACTTCTGTTACTTTTTTGTTACCTTCTGAAATAGCTAATTTCTTTGATTTGAATCTACAATTTACTGTCTCTTTGTATGTGTCAAATTACTATTTAAAACACTGTGCTAGCCTTTTTGGTTGATGGAATAGCATATCCTTTATTTCTAGGACCAACAGGCTTGAGGTGTGAATCCCACTAGATGAATTTCATAGGTTATTGTGAGACCACTACTTTCTGAACAACCTTATCACATTCCTATACAGTATATATACAGCCTTTTTATGACTGTGATTCACATTAAAAAGGAAATCATGGAACATTTAGATAACTAACTGTTTTCAACTTTAGGTGTGCTACATTGATTACAATTTTGCTGTCCCATTCTGAACCAGAGTCAGTTTCCTTTAAAAAAAATTGACCTTCTTAATCATCAGATGAAGAAAGACAAAACACTAGTTATCCTTCTGAGATGCTCTTACTGTAACACCTTGTATTATCAGTATATCAGTATACATTTAGGCAGATATATAAAGAATTTGCACAGTTGTCCGTTAACAGAAATATGATATTATAAAAATATTATTAAGCAAAGCTCATATCATTTGTTCCATTAACTTTTATAGTAAGAACTCTACAATATCAAATGTTTGTTGCAGCAAGATCGAATATAGAATTATTATAGATTATATACAATTATAGATATTATTCGCACTCCCTTTCCACAACTGAAAGAGAATCTCAGTTCTTCATATAGCAGGTATTTCAGACTAATCTCCAGGATGTTAAGAAAGTTCAGTTTTCTACCACCTTGCAGCAAAATGTTACCAGAAAGACATTAGATTTTTCTGCTCAATAGTCTTAATACCAGTAAGTCCTGCCCCGTTGGTATCCCTTCAGTTTTAATAAGAGCTTGTGCATCAGAATTACCATACATCCTGTATCACCTTTTCTGTCGTACTCATCTAGCATCTATCCAACACAAGATTTTATTCAGCCTTTTCTTATCAGGGATAGTTTGATAATCCCTTTTTAAAAGGGATTATCAAACTATTGTTCTATTGTCTCCACCTCAATACTCTTGAAAATGATAGAGAAGGTAATCAGCAATTAACTTTTTTCCCCACCTAGAGACTCATCAGTTAATTGGTGATCACCAGTACAGTTTCTGCAATTTGAATTCAATAGCAGACTTCCTTGCTAAACTGATCCTGTCTTATTTCCCAGGCACTGAAAGATTTGGAGAAACTCATCTGGTTGCTCTTGATATTTCCAGGGCATTTGATGGAGTCTAGTATTGTAGCCTTCTTACTAAGCTGCCATGTTTCTCCCTCTAATCATTTGTTGAGTGGATTGCCTGCTTCCTCTCTGGTCATTCACTGCATGTTTTGGTGAATGGTTCCCTCTCATCGGATTTTTCCCATCTTTGCCAGAGTACTAAGGGTGAAGATAATGTAGTGAATTTTAGGACTAACAAAACATAGGCCTGTCTTATTTCCCTGAAGAAAGCCCATGCCTCACTCTCTCTCTTGTATTACATTCTGCATAACATTCCACTTGCCATTCAAGATCATTTTCTCTCAGATTTACTTTCACATCCAGCTTATCCTCGCATAAATATATCTCATCTCTAGCCTCTTCAGCCTCCAAAAAAAACTTGGGATTATTCTTTTTCGTTCTAAACAATACTTCTCTTCTGTTCAACCTCCTAACACTTTATAAATCCAAAATCCATCGAACTTTAGAATAGTGTTCTCACATTTGGGATGGCTAAAAATTTCTCTCAGTATGATTAATTGTGTATTCAAGGGAGAGAGAGAGAGAGACTGTTTACTTAATGAGTGAACCCTTTCTCAGGGACTCCTTCCAGTTGCTTTCCAATAGACTCGGTTTCTGCATTATGTTTTCTGTGAGTATTTTCATGAATGGTTACCACCATTCATCTATTTTTCTCTAATTATATGTGAACACAGGCAGCTGCTGGTTGATAGCTATATACATTTCAGCTCCAAATCACCAGATCAACTTATCATCCTCTTCTATCATTTTGTATACATATGTCTTTCAGAAGTCTTTCCCATAAGTTGCCCACACATAGACACTGTCATGTTATAGGTCATGAGATTTCTGGTAAGTGGGAGAAGTAGATTGATATTTAAAAAAACAAAAAGGGGTGCATTGAGTTGCATTGAGTGGAAAATAGAAATAAGCAAAGCTAGCATATAAACAATTAAAGCAAGCTAGATTGATGCATTTAGAAGTGGCTTAAAAATTTAATGCAAGATTTGAGAGAATCTGAAGACCTGACAAATAACAGCAAACTTAATGTAAACTTAACTGTATAGTAGTATTGTAGTATTTGTATACTACCCCTTGCAGGTGCATTGTTGAATGTTTTTCCACTTGGTTATACTATAAATTAAAGATACCAAAATATTATACACTTTGGTTTAATCCTTTAACCCAGTGTAAGCAAACAAAGTTTGTGCCTGAAGTATTTTCAGGACTGGGGCAGCTGGTAGTAAAGGTGGTATGACTTCACATCACTTACCTTAGTATCCCATAATGTAAAGCACATCTCCTTGCAGACATGTATAATGCTATGCATTATGGGAAGGCTCACTACTGAGACCAGTTTCGACCTTTATTGAGATCTCATCATTCGGAGCCAGACCTAGAGGTGATACTAAGGTTGAAGTAATGCAGAAGTCATATTTTTATATAAAGTTGCCAAAAGCTGTTACACCTTATTATTATATATATTACTCTGGATTAGAGATAGTTAGTTATTAAAGATACAAAGAAATTATATATTACAGATATATAAACATATATATATATATTACAGATATATAAAAGATAACAAGAAATGATAATAATAAGGTGTGACACCCTTTGGCAACTCCTAAAAAAAAAAAAAAAAAATGCGACTTCTGCATTACTCATCAACCTTGGTATCACCTCTAGGTAGCGATCCTTCCAATAATGATTAGCATTATCATGTCTGCAAGGAGATGTGCTTTGCATTATAGGATACTAAGACAAGTGATGTGAAGTCATGCCACCTTTACCACAAGTTGCGCCAGTCCGAAAAATGCTTCGGGCACAAACTTTGTTTGTGTATACTTGGATAAAGATTAAACTAAGTATATGATTTCTTGGTATCTTTAATCCCTTGCAGGTGCATGTCAAGAAATCATGATGAAAATCAAGTGATTGTGATGCTTGACAAAAATAAAACCAATATCTTTAAGATCTTTATCCTTGAGGAATATGCAGTTATTAAAAATGTTTTAGGTCCAAAGATTAAAACAAAATTGGTGAAAACTTGACTAAATTCTAAATCTGCAAATTGAGTAATTTTTAGGTTTTAACAAGAAATACAGAATGGAAACAAAATATAGTTAATATTTTTCAGACAGATCATGCTGGAATATCATTTTGAACATTCAGTCTTTTTGGAAACTGTTCTCTGTATGAATGACTAACTCTCCAAAACACTTTCTGTACAGCAGAATTCTTTTTTCACATGTTGGAAAACCGATTTAGAACTTCATTCCATAACATACTGAGTCCTCTGAAGAAGAATTTTTGAGGGAATTGGGGAGAGGGGACAGATTGCAACAATCTCTCTTATTCACTTTCTATTTTAAAGAGAACAGTGTTTTGCAAACTCTTTTCTGGTGTGTGTGTGTGTGTGTGTGTGTGTGTGTGTGTGTGTGTGTGTGTGTGTGTGTGTGTGTGTGTGTGTGTGCATGGAAAATGCTAATACCATAAATAATGGAGGAGGAGGAGCTAATTATTTCTTCAATATACAAAAATAATATAAAGTCAGCAACTTAGCTTTATATTTAGTGAAATTTAGTATTCTCCCAAATTTACTGTATTTTGAGAAAAGAATTACCACAGTACCACAATTGATCTTCAGCTGTTAGCACACCTGTTGACAAGGTAATTCTTTTCTCAAAATGTGCATATGAGGCATTCACCTTCCTTTCCATCAGTGAATTCAACATAACAGACCAGCTATGTTTGTAGCACATGAATTTTGAGTTTACAATTAGCTTTACAAAACTTTCTCATCTAATTATATATTTTTCATCAACGTGGAAATTAAGTGAAAATTTAAATCTATATTATATTTTAAATAAGTTAAAATAAATGATATTTTTAACAGAAATATAATTATTAAGAAAAATTATTTTTATAAAGAATTTGCTGGAAGTTACTTGTAGTGTTGCAATTTTTACATATATGAAACATAAATTACAAGTATGCTATGAGATAAATTACAATCATTAGATCACCTGTAAAATATGAAATAAATGTGAACATAAACAAATTGAAAAATTTAAAGTTCAAATATTGGACATTTATCTTAAATGTCGAACTTTGTTTCACAAAATGAAGCTACAATATTGAAGTAGAAGACTAGTCTCATGTGGAGGTGACAGAGGTTTTCAATCCTGGAAATTCAGGTTGAAAAACCTGAATTTCTGACTGTTTTTTCTGTTTTACAGAATGAAAATTCTGTAAAATAGAAGAACAGACATATACTCTGGTCTTATAGTCTTAGTTGAATTCAAAACAGCCAAGTTAGGAAGAAGGAATCCAGCATCTTCTGTGTTTTATGTTGCTGTTGCTATTCAGTGGAGTTCATTTTAATGATTTCTCAAACAGAATTCTTTATAACTCGCAACTGCATTCCTGATTTTGCTCAGAGCAACTGAACTTTTCTTTATGTTTGGATCATTTTCCTCTATTATGTTCAACATAGCTCTGATATGGGTTACCTTTGATTATTAGACTGTGTGCTGGTTAAAAAATATCATTGTGAGATTTTTATTATTTTTTTTATTTTAATTTTTTATTTCTTGAGTTAGGAGTCAATTTTGTAAGTATATTAACACAATTGTGTTAATATACTTATGTTATACCTACACAATTGTGGTCTCAAAACTAGTTGTGATTGTAACTGGTACTCTTTGTTTTTTTTTTTTTTTTGTTAACATAACTTTTTGATTAAAAAAAAAAAAAAAAACGAGTGTCATTATTGATACATACTTCTTGTTATCAGTACTTACTGTTATCATTAGTACAAAAGCATTTTGCATGACTTTTACATTCTGCTGTCATTCCTTGTCAAGGCTGAAATTCACAAGGTTATCTTCATTGCATGATGAAGAATGGCATGAAGGTATGTGTTTAAGGCTATAGACAATGTTGAGATGTTTGACCCACTTATTTCAGGCTTGAAGTGGTTTGAAAAACAAAAGTTTCATGTTTGGTCTCTAGGACAGGGTTTCTGGACTATGTAAAAAATAAATTAAAAATATATATATAAACTTGATAAAAATAGAAAAAAAATCTTTAGCCCACCTAAGGTACAAAATGTACTATAGGTTCGGAAACAACTTTTTGTGAGTAGAGGCACCAAAAAAAAAAAAAAAAAAAAAAATGTGACCTGTCAAATGAGTTGTCAAATAAGCAGGAGGAACAGAACATACTATCTTTCTGTGTAACAACTCCTAAAGATAAAGCTGAACTCCTGGCATCGTACTTTTTTTAAATTAAAGAAATTTATTTTACACAAATTATGGATTCTACAACTGTGTTATAAATAATTATTTTAATTTCCCGACATTTTACAGTTACAAATCATACATTACAAATCAGTTACAAATGCATACAATTCACAAACGAGATTGAAAAGCAGAACACACTTTCATTTTTAGATACACTTGTCACACGTCTTCTCTCTGGCAGTCTTTCCTTCACTGTTTACTGGAAACCGACACATAATGGCCAATATATACACAAAAACTCCTATCACCACCCAACACAAAAACTAGGGGTCATTAATATACTTAAAAACAGGACTTTGAAAATTTACTCCAATGAACAAGCACTTAAGATGAATTAAAAGTTATCAGCAATATCTTCCTTAAAAATGGTTAAGCCAAAATTCTCTACAAGACCTCAGTTAAAAACAAAAATAAACAAGACTATAATAAAACTGTAACCATTCCATACATTAAAGGGGATATCAAACAAAATAAACAGAATACTACAAAAATGCAACCTTAAAGCCACCTTTAAACCTCCTGCAAAATTAAAGCACTTGCTCAACACATCCAAGGATCCACTCCCTCCACTGGCCCACCCTGGGATGTACCGTATTCATTGCACCTGTAATTTACCCTATATAGGGGAAACAGGACACACTTCCTATCAGAAAAAAGGAACGTAAATGACACATTAAAGGTCAAGCTGGTCTTTCTGATCATGCCCTGAACGTTTTACGTAGAATTGACTGGAAACCTGTTGTTTACATCACACTAAAACATGGTTTGAACGTAAATTTAAGGAGACCTGTGAAATTCTTATCAATCACCCTAATCTTAACAATAATGATGGTCTAAAAATCCCAAACATATGGAAGGTACATATTCTACCCACTTAACCTTTCTCCCTAAGAGTTAAGTGTAAATAGAACCATAGGTAATCCAGGATCTTAAATCTAATATAACAATTGTCATGTTTAATTAGGACATCATTTTCACTGTAACAAAACTATCTATATGAAAGAACATTTCTCTGATGTTGTCTTAATATAATATAGCTTTGATGTAGTTAATTTATTTTATTTTATTTCATTTATTGTAATTTTATTTTAATTTCACTAGTGGTTAGGCCAATAGAATAACCGATCAAATCATTGCCGAAGAGCTCTTCTAATCTCTTCAGCATACTATGTAAAATGTAATTTAGCTTGTCTCTGTATATATATATATATGTGTATACCCCCAGATGATGATCTTAATATGAAACGTTAGGAAATTAAAATAATTATTTATAACATGGTTGTAGAATCCATAATTTGTTAAAATGAATGCTGATCATCATGTAACACCAAAGGAAAGGATTAAAGAAATTTAATTGTGAGAAGCCATATTAATGTAACAGTGATACATACACACACAGGGTGAGACAAAAGCTATTCTACAGTTAGATGTATTTATTAATACAAGATGAAATAAAATAAAAATTTGAAATACAGTTACTCTTTACATAGAGTTAAAAATGTTAAAACAGATTACATCAGCATTTACACACTTCTATAATCTAGTTCTGACAGATATGCAAATAGTCACTTGTAATTCATCAAACTGTCAAGTGACTTTTGCCTCACCAGAGCCCCTCTAGTGTGTCATGTGACACACTAGAGGGGCTCTGGCGCCTATGGCATCCAACCCCCTGAGTTCCGGGCTGGTAAGCCGGTTCTCCTTCATTTCTGATGACTCGAGACATGAGACAGCAATGTGTTTGTCTCATGAAGGCAAACATATTTTTGGACATTTCAAAACAATGAAGAGACAAAAAAGGTGACATAAAAACATTTCAAATTTCGGCTTATCTTTTAACATATATAGAATAGATATATACACACACTTTTTTTCAGCTCACATTCTTATTCTTAGAATGGCTCTATCATTGTCTTTGTATTCAATAAGAATCTAACCTATAGTTTCTTATTGAAAATGAGATTCTATTAAAATTCTTACTTTTTATTCTTCTCTTCTTCTTCAACCGTTTGGTTCTGTCCACTACTGGATGAAGGTCTCCCCTCATGATTTTCCAGACCACTCGGTTTTGTCTGTATTAACAAAAGAGGTTGATAGATGGCTTATACAGGCTGATGTGCCAGAGTGTCACGTGACTAAACGCAAGCTTGTTTTGGCACGCCTACGAGCTGCGACCAGTCATCGAAATGGAAGCGTCCTTGGAACAGTGTTATGCGATTAAATTTTGTGTGCGTTTGCAAAAATCAGCATCGGACACTTTTAACATGATAAGCAAAGCTTTCCACGATGAAGCAATGTCAAGGGCAAGTGTTTTTTGCTGGCATAAAACTTTTAAGGAAGGAAGGCAAAATGTGGAAGAGCTTGAACTTGAGGGAAGACCTTCAACGTCCATCACAGAGACAATGATCAACACAGCAGCAGTGATTATCATCAAGGAGGATCACAGAATTACAGTACGCCAGCTGCATGTTGTCCTGAATATTTCTGTGGGAAGTGTTCACTCAATCATGGCTGAACATTTGGGACTGAAACGTGTTTGCGCCCAATGGATTCCCAAACTCTTGACACCAGAGCAAATGCAGCATCGAGTGGATGTGCACAGAATGGAAAGAAAGACTGGGACAAGAAGGCAACAACTTCTTAAAACGCATCATTACAGCAGATGAAGCTTGGTTGTATCACTATGACCCTACAATGAAACAACAAAGCAGTGAAGCATCCGTCTTCGCCTATCCCCAGGAAAGCAAAAACTGTAAGATCGGTTGGTAAAGTTATGACCATAATGTTTTTTGACTACGAAGGCATTGTTTACCAACACGCTGTAGAATCCGGGAATACCTTAAACGGCTCATACTATGTGGATGTTTTACGGACAATGGTACAGCACGTCAAAAGGAACCGTCCATTGCTGAAGAATGGCTTCTTATTGCACCACGATAATGCAAGGCCACATATTGCTGGTGGTATAGTGGACGTTTTGCAGAAGAACAACATAGATATCCTACCACACCCTCCATACAGTCCTGATCTCGCACCATGCGATTTCTGGCTGTTTCCTCAGCTCAAGAAACCACTAAGAGGCCGCCATTTCGAAAGCAACAAAGTATGTGTAAAAGCTGCAGAGGTGGTTTTGAAAGAACTCTCAAAAAAACGGACTTTAACACGTGTTTAAGAAGTGGATGCAAAGTTGGGACAAATGCATCGCGTCTCATGGTAGTTACTTCGAAAAAAACCATGTAAATGATGACGATTAAAGGTAATCTGTTTTCTGTATAAATATAGTCTTATAACTTATTGAACAGCCTACGTATTTTACAATATCCAGATATTTGTCTTCCTATCTCTCAATGTTATTTTTAGCATACTTCTTTCCATGTGATGTTGTGTTGTTCTCAGCTTTTTGTTTAGGGCTTCTGTTAAAGTCCATGTTTCTCCTCTATATGTTGGGACAGGAAGTATGCACTGGTTGAAAGCTTTCCTTTTCAGACTCATAAGGGTGTTACTTCTGAATATGTCTCTCATTTTCCCATAAGCCATCCATCCAAGGTGAATTCTTCGTTCAATCTCTCTTCTTTGGCAATTCTCAAAGGATAACAATTGGCCCAAATATACATATGAACTAACTTGTTCTATTTCATGGTTTTCAACTTTGACAGTTCTATGGTTTATGTATTTATTCATCATTATTTTTGTTTTTTCTCTATTTATTTTTAATCCAATTACTCGGGAGGCTTCATTTAGCTGATTTAGCCTTTCTTCAAGATCTTCAAGATTATCTGCTATTAGGACAATATCATTTGCAAATTTCAGATGATGCAGCCTTTCTCCATTTATGTTTATGCCTTTTGTTTCCCAATCAAGGGTTCTAAAGACTTCCTCTAGTGCAGCTGTAAATAATTTGGGAGATATGGGATATGGTGTTGCCTTGCGGATGCCTTTTTGTATTGGGAACTTTTCACTGTTTTTATATAATTTAATTACAGAAGTTGCATTATTGTAAATATGTTTTAATGTTTCAACATATGGTTTCTCAGTTCCCTGGATTTCAAGTGTTGCAGATGTTTTAACTGAATCAAATGCTTTTTCATAGTCTGTATAGGCCAGACATAAGGGTTTATTATATTCAATTAGCTGTTTTAATGTATGATGGTCCAAAGTATTGTAATTCTTTCTAAATCCCATTTGTTCTCAGGATTGCATTCCCTCTAGTTTAGATTTTATTCTATTATTTATAATTTTTGTGAAGACTTTATATATGGTGGGGAGTAGGCTTATAGGTCTGTAGTTTTTAATTTCTTTCTTATTGCCCTTTTTGAAAATTAATATTAGAAGTGAATTGTTCCAATTTTTTGGAATTTTTCTCTGTTTTAAGCATTTATTAAAAAGTTTAGTCAGCTATTTGATGATAGGGCTTCCTCCCAGTTTTAAGAAGTCTACCATAATTCCATCTTCTCCCAGTGCTTTTCCATTCTTCATTTCCACTTCACTTTTAAGATCGCAGGGGCATCGTGTTCTTCCTCACTCGAGTTATCCATAGATGATTCGTGGATGTCTCGGTCTTTGTCTTCATAGAGTTCAGTAGAAAATTCCTGAATTCTTTTGATTATTGCATCTCTATTTTTTTTAAGTTCACCATTTTTTCCTCTTACAGCAGCTATTTCCTTTGTTCCAACTGATAATGTTTGTCTTAGGACTTTCATATTACTATTGTTTTCTATTGTTTCTTTAATTTTCCTAGTATTATATCTAATTTCATGTTTCATCCTTTTATGTATAGTTTTACAAATTACACTTTTTTATTAAAATATTAAAATTAAATTATTTAAAATGAAGAGCCAATAGGCTTCATTTCGGCGATGTAAACATTATTTAAATTAAGGGGATATTAAATCCCACATTGTTTTAAAACCGAATAAGAACCTCAAAGATCCGAATCAAAGAGTTTCATGCTGAATATAGTAACTATAAAAGTATCGGCAACTAAAGCACGTAGTTCAAGTACATAGTAAAAACTACCTAGTACAAAGTAGTCACTAATACTTTCATAGTTACTATATTCTTCGATCTTTGAATTTCTTATTCGGTTTTAAAACAATGTGGGATTTAATATCCCCTTAATTTAAATAATTAAAATTAAAGATTATTAAAATACTAATTCTTATTAAAAATAACATTATCTAGTAGTTTTAATTATGCATAGAATGTCTTTGAAAGGGTAGAAATAAGTTAATTTCCAATTGTATCCACTGTACCTACATGTTTATATAAAGTAAATACTTACTTTTTTTTTTTTTTTTTTTGGTTTGTTCTTAAGCTTGAGCTTAAGAAACTTTCATTTTTTTAAATTTCAACATATTGATTTTTTAAAGTCAAGAACACCATCATGAGTATCAATCTGTACAAATCCAAAATCCATGCACTTTGGAATACTGTTATTTTTAAAGTGGTGCACCAAAAACCTCCATAAAAATTCTTTCTGTGGTTCAAAAGATTGTGATTCAATTTACTGATGATTCCTTTCTTACTGACTCACTTTAACTATTATCTCACAGAGGCATTATCTCTCAGCATTGTCTTTTCTTTTAGCACTTCCATGGGTGCTGTTCTACTGAACTGTTTAGAAAACTACTATGTGGTTTTTATTACATGAATAACTTTGATTAAAAGAACAACAAATGACTGTTTTCATATAGATTTGTCTGGTTGGCAGAAATTTGTTTCAGAACAAAATAATTTTTTGGGTGAATTTCTTTTCCCCTCCATCCCTCACATTAAACTAGACTTGATGAAAAATTTTTGTTAAATGTCTAAATAAGAATAGCAAACTTTATTTATTTAAGAAATAAATTTCTAATGTTAAGTGAAACTAAAATCAAAGGAGACATTTTTATTAGTTCACAAATACAATTGTGAAGAACACAAATTTTGACATACTAAATGAAGTAAAAAAATCGGTATGCAATTGATTTTTTAAGTGGAACTTAATCTGTATTGTCAAGTCTGATGGTTATATTAATATTGTTGAACAGCCTGTTATTGCACCATTAATGGGCTGGAACAATGTTGTAACAGGTGCATTTCCTTGATTCACATTTGGATTTTTCCTCAACCAACTTAAGAGCTGTAAGTATGAGCATGACAAAAAGATTCTCTCAAGACATCCTTTCAAGGAAACTCCAGAAGCTTCTTAAAAATTAAAACATTTTTAAATTATTTAATTTTATTGTAAAAAGCTTTTAAAAAACCTTACCTGTGTGTACAAGGGTTATATTTTACTTTCATTGAAAATGTTAGGCAATGTGGAAATTCTGAAAACAGATTTGAATTTAGTGCACCTTGTTTATAAAAATTGTTACATAATACTTTAAAGATAGATTTTTTAAAAACAATTTTGCACTGTATATGATAATAAAAAAGAATGGGAAAATGCATGCTGTATTCATTAGATGAATGAAGACAGTCTTTAATTTGCCAGCCTCATTGACCTAGTTGTTAGTGTATCTACTTTCCAACAACAGTTTATGGATTTAAATTCTGTTGTGAAAATGGATGTATTTTGATTATCTTTAAGTAATAGATGAATTTCATTGGATTGCCTAGATCTTTGTTCCCTTCCCAACATACATGCTTATTGGAAGCCTAAAGTATCTAGAGCTTACTGGAAGCTCTAGATACCAAAATATGAAAAGTTTCATATTTTGATATCTAGAGCAGGTTTCCAGACCAGTTAAAAAATGAATTTAAAAAATTGCTAAAATATTTTAAAAAATCCACCCATGGACTCGCATTAAATTTTTTTTTTTTTTCCAGTTGCTGTTTGATTTAAAAAAGTGAATACTTAAAGAAGAAATTTGTGAATCATATATAGTTTTCAGTGAAAGTAAAAAATATTTAAATATATAAGGGAGCCTATATTGGAATGCTGGATAACCAAATTTTCTGACAGGTTTATTAGCAGGACAGGAAATCTAAATTTTCTTAATTTTTGGTTGTGTTTTATCCTTCCTTTTAGTATAACCTATTTGAATTGAATTTTATCCATATTTTTTAGAATTTGTTATGGAATAATTTCTTAAAAACAGCTTGTGGAATTGTAACTTTTTTGTTCATAATTTAATTTTATGTATACTCAGTAACTTGAACGGAAATGTTTAGTGTACTTATCTAAACATTGTATGTAAACTGTAATTATTTAAATAGCAAATATCTTTTATTTCCAGATATCAATTATTTCCACTGTCTTCAAATTGTTGAACTTCTTAAGGATACTGAAGCTAGCACAAAAAACCTTTTTGGTCAGTATTCCTCTAAGAGAATGAAAGACTGGCAGGAAATTGTCAAACTGTATGAAAAAGATAATTGTTATCTAGGTAAGTCTAATTTCTTTAACTGTTGTTTCTATTCAGTAGTTTTTATGAACTTGAGTACATAAGATTTGACTTCTGCATTAAAAAGTGAAGCATTAACTCTCAGTAAAGATATTTATTCAAGCAACTTCAAAATTCTCAGGTTAGTCTTGACTTTGGTTATGAAGTTTTTAACTATGATTGTTCCAATTATCTCACAACTATGGAAAAATTAGGACCATAATGTAAACCCAGTCCAGCAGTAATTCTTTTAGTTTAACACACACACACACACACACACACACACACTGGATGGATCTGGAACATTTCCTTAATTTCTGGAGTATGTGCATAGTGCATTTAGAAGAATGATAGCTGTCATTTGATTGGAAGGATTTGGTTTAAATTTCATATAAGACGCAGAAATTTATCATGCAGCAAAACAGTCTTATATGAGCATGGAAACATCTGTATAATTTCTATTAATAAGTGGTGCTTTATCAATAAGTGTGTTGTTATAATATTAGTAAATTTCAGAAAGACACTTGAGTATAAATTTTATTTCAGTCACTATTTATAGGTCCAGTTCAGTCTGACCATCAGATGCAAAAATCCAATAACACTAATATTTAATGTTGGACTAAAGATTATATATTTTAAGTTGGTTTTTTTGTATAATTGTAATTTTAATAATTTTTTAGTTAAGAAGGGGGGAAGTATAGATAGAACACAGGTGATTACAATACCCATATGTTTCTGTGGGTGCCATAATCACTTGCTTACTGATGTTACTCATCAATTTAGCTACTACCTGAGTTATCCTCCTTATCTGTGGTAAACAACCTGGTACTGCCTCTTTCAAACATCCCTTGACCCATGTACCGCTAACATCTTGTAGAAACTAAATGTATGAATAATATTATTAAGCAAGAGCTGCAAAAAAAAAAAGTTGTAAAGGATATATATAAGAAGAAAGGTGATCAGCAAGATCAAGAGCAGTATAAAGAGCAGGCAAAAAAGGGTGACTAGTTGGTAAAGAAGGCAAAATCAGATCGAGAGAAAATTTTTCAAGCAGGTGAAAGAAAATTCTTAAGAGTTTTCTCATGGTGGGTAAAAGCAAGAATGATTATATGAGGATAGCTTTAGTGAGTTCTGGTATTAGGTTGTGCACGAGATATTACAGCGACAGATGTGATGACTGATATGAGAATAGAGACAGATAAATTTAGAGGTGCTTAGGAGCAGGATCTTGATGTTGCAAGATGAGATATTGGCCTTGGCATTAAGAGATTGTGCAAGGGAATTGGAAGTGCCTGTGAACAGCCTTTGTTTTTTAAGAATCAAAATGAAAAGTTGGAGATCTTATTTGTGCTTGTGGTTGTATGGAAGTGGAGGAATTTTTCAAAGAATTGGAGACGGCAACTGATACAGAGAAAAAGTCCTTGTTGGAGATCAAAACAGCAGAGTATGGAATGAATAACAAACATACAAATGTGTTGAAAAAATTTGGAGAAGAGGACAAAGCGAATAATGTAAGCAATTTGCTGGATTTCTGTTCTAGACATGGATTAGTCATTACTAACACCATATTCAAACATAAAAATGGGCATAAGTTCATGTGGAGAGAATACATAAGAAATAAGAGAAGTCTCATTAACGATGTTATTGTTGATAGTGATTTCTTCTTGCTGGTTTGTGACACAAGAATACACTGAGGATTTGAAATAGGAAGTGATCAACCATTTAGTTTTGAGCAGGATAAAACTGAATATCATATTGAAAAGTATATAAGAAGTATTTTTTAAGACATGCAGCTTTTTTCTGCAGTGAATTGTAGACTCAAATACACGAATGCTATTTAAGAAAAAAGATTGGAGAGTCACTGGTAGACACTGAAGAACACATTGATTCACTCAGCTAGCGAGAAATGTAAAGTTGTCTGCAAGGATAGAAAAATCAGAACTCCATAATGGACTCCGGAAATTAAAGAGGAGGTCAAAGAAAAGAAGAAACCATATTGAAAGTTCCTGGTGAGTAAGTCATATGTTTTCTGAGAGGATACAGAAAAAATGTAAGTGAAGCAATGTGTAAAACTAGATAAACAAAATTCATAGACAGACTTTGGTAAAAACATGGAAAATAATTATCAATAAGGTGGCAAAACGTTCTGGAGCCTATTGAAAAAAGTTTAGAAATGGAAGACAGTTGTAAAAGCAATCAGAGATGATAAATGTGACCTGAAAAACTGAAGATAAAGATATTCTATTGATAGATTAATTACTTTGAAACTTTTAGGAGTGCATTTCGATACTTGAGGTAGGAAAAAATTATTAATTACCTGAAATGTGGGAAGGCAGCTGGAGTTTATTTGACAAAATGCTCAAATATGGTGGTATAAAAGTTTTACAGTGGCTAATTATGCTATGCTGCATAATTCAAAAGTCTGGTATGAGGGTCGTCGGGTATAGCTGAGTAGAGCTCTCATAGGACTCATCTGTAAAAAAGTGAAATAAAACTTAATGTGACTGCTGAGCATTCCAGATTGTATGCAAGCATACTTGAGAAAAGACTGGAAGAAAATTGTGAAGGGATACTTGGAGAAGAACAAGCTGGATTCAGGCCAAATAGAAGTTGTCCGGATCAGCTTTTCACTTTAAGACAAATATTTTAGAATTCATTGGAATATAACATTGAGCTCTATTTAAGTTTTGTAGATCTGGAAAAGGCATATGATAAGATGCCCAGAGAAAAGCTGTTCAAAATGCTACAATTATATGGTGTCGTTTTTGGGGACATTATATATATCAAACACTGCATAATGTGTCCGCGCGGTTAGCCTAGTGGCTTTGCGCTTGGCAACCATATGCCTGGGGAAGGAGTGTCCTAGGTTCGATTCCCGTCGGAGACGTGAGGAGCTGAAGGATCTTCCTCAGCCATAGCCAAGTTAGCCGGTCTTGGGCGCGGGCAGTAGGGTTTTTTCCGCCAGTTTATCTGGTGTTTTTCATCCCGCAAGCAGACAAACCGGCCCCGTGAACACACAGGGATACAGCCAAGAATACCTTGCGGCATAGGAGTGACCATTCTATCCTCGTATTTCGGTTACGAAATCCAAGCATGCTTGGAAGGTTGTGGGCCTTAAAGGCCTGTTAAAAGCCATTGGGATAGATAGACTGCATAATGTAGTATATTTGTGTGTTGTCAGTCAGCAGTTAGAATTGAAGATACTGGAAGATGATTTGATATTAAAACTACTGATTTGTGTTAACAGCTTGCCGAATAAAAAAATTAACTGGTTTTTAACCAGTAATTTTTTTTTTTATTTCAGGAAGAAAACATCTTTTCAATTTATTTTCTCATGTGCTATATTTTTTCTATAATCTCACTATGAATAAACCTGTAGTACATTAATATTAGTACTGGTGGACTAAGGATGAGATAATCCAGAAATTCCTAATTTTAGAGACCAAATGTGAACTGTGATCTTGCACCAGGCAGTGAAATCCAAATACCATCAAAAGATATGTAAAAGCAACTATACCTGCAGTGGAACTTAACCCACCACTTGTTGGAGAGCAGATATGCTATCCTCTTGGTCAACCAGGATGGAAGTGTCTTTGTTTTAAATATTTTTATATATTGATTTTCTTTTTCATTTTAAATTCATTAAAAAATTTAAATATATTTTTGTTCTAAATATTTTAGCTGAAGCTGCACAGATACTTATTAGAAATGTTAATTACGAGGTTCCATCACTGAAAAAGCAGATAGTAAAATGCCAACAGGTTCAAGAGGTAAGAATAAAATGTTTTGCTTAATAAAGTCCTATGTATATAGAATTATTAATGGTAATATGTTGTAAGTAGCATATTTTTTTATTTAATTTGATTTTTATTTTTTACTCCAGTGCACATGCAGTTAATGCTTACTATAGTGAAATAATAGAAATGAGCAACAACTAGTCCACACATCCCTGCTAACTCATACTCTTACTCAATTTCCAAGAAAGACACCTCAGTACTATCTGATAGCAACTACTGTTTATCAGCTGATTTGCAACCCATAAATCTTTAATCTTTCTTTTGAGGCGCATTCCATAAATCTGTTACCATTTGGTCACCCACATCACCATCCTCTCTACCACCTCCTCATCACCACACAAATAAGAAACCAAATCTAATCATAATAGTCCAGATGTCATATTAGAGCCTTATAAAAAGGAACAACAATGATTCCACTCATGTTTTTGTTTAATAGAAGAAACAGAACAGATGTCTAGGGATAATAATTAACTAACTTTAGTTATTTAACCAATATCCTTTGTACTATTTTGCCTGCATTTTCAATATGTTCCCTGAATTTCATCTCCTTGTCCAGTCATTTCTAGATCCTTAGCCTCATCAATTTTTTCAGTACATACTCAGTATAATTTTCTCAACTGAAAAATGCATTACCTTGCACTTTGAAGATTGAACTGATCACTTTATCCTTTGCCTGCAATGTCAGTCTAGTCAAATCCTCCTTTAGGATCTCTATATCAGCTTCATGTAATTTTGCCCTTCCTTAGCTTTGTTCATGAACAGACAGCTGGATATTTCACTTCAAATCATTCCCAATATCATTAACATACTAATTAAACAGTAGTGGTCATGCATGAGGGGCCCTGTGGCAGACCACTGGTCACCTGCCTTCTCCTAGATTCTGCTCCACTTTATACTACTCTGAGAATGTCTATCAGCCATCCTCTTATTCTTGTTACCAGTTTATATCCATTCCCATTTGCTCCAATTTATATAACAGATTTACATGCAGTATCCTTTTAATTATCTTAACAAAATCTGGCAGTATCATGATGTCACCATTTTTTCTTATCTAATTCTGCTATCACTTTATTATAACTCATTACTAACAAGTTCCATAGTCTGATTAATAATGATCTCCATATAACACTTAATGTGGCACATTGTTACATTATTCATTTGCCAAGTGATGCATCAAGTAAAAGTTAGTTGTTGGTGAGAAAATTTCTTAACCATATCTTTGGGCCAATAGACAAACAATGATGGCAAGTGTATTCTTTAAATTATGTTATAGGATATATATACTGTCCAGTCAAATTATGACTGCCATCATGATAGTTTGTAGGGCTCCCCACCTTTTGTTACCAGGACTGTTGCTATGCAGGGTGATATGTCTTTGTAGGGAATTTTGCAGGAGGTATGCTGTACTATGTCCAATTGCTTATATGTGAGTATTTGGGATTCAGGATTTGAATACTGATTGCTCTATCCATGTAATCACAGAAATATTTTATGGAATTCAAGCCTGGTGAATTTGTCAACTATGGTAACACCTATGGAGGTACAAGTTGAAGAATAATGGGACAGTTCATTGTCCTTGATAATGAGCATCTTACTAGATGGCACATCTGTGTTGTCTGGAAAGACATTCACCATGAATGGGTATATGTACCCATCAGGATGATTTTTCTCTCCTAAGTTTTTACCTAACCCTCCATCTGCTGCCCGTGTAATATAGAGCTGGAAACGAGATTCCTCTGAAAAGGTAACTCTTTTTATCCAGTCTTCAGTGGCCTGGTAATATTTCTCACATGTGAAATATATGTAATCATCAGTTATTAAACATAGGCTTATGTATCTTGGTTGGGAGCTACTTTGCATGTGCAGGAGGGATATGAATTGTGCAGGAAATACTACCACCATTCATCCCTTGGTTAATTTCCATGGTCAGCTATTCCACAGTTTTTTGTCTATGGGGTTCCACAACGTGGGATACTTATGTTCACTACGAGCATCAGTGAAGTGTGTGCACACCATTGGCCCCTGAACTGATAGTATCTTACAGTCAATCATGCCTTTTTTGAAATCCATCAAATTATCCCTTGCCCATGTTAGTTGGTAACTATGAATGAACAGCACATCTCTTGTCTCCAGTGATGTGCTTTCCGTCCTGCCAGGTGGCACTCATATGATGGTGTAAGCCATGATATGATTCCCACCAGGTGGAGGTGGAATTGCTGATAATGAAATAACAGGTGTTATATTTTGTATCCTCTCTCTCTCTCTCTCTCTCTCTATATATATATATATATATATATAAAAGCAAACTTATAAAACAGTATTATATGCTTCAGCATATTATCAGTATACCATTTACAGCTAATATTGATAGTATTGGTTTAATCATATGAAGCTTATGAGTTATTAAAATTAGGCAGTGAATTATTTAAGTGATTTATTGAGCACTTTTTTGATTTAATGTTGTCTCATTAAAGCCATCAAAATCTAATTTCGTCATCCATGCTTCAGACACTGTACAGAAATCACCTCATTGTATTTATTTTCTTCATCTTAATTTTTCATTCATTCTTATCACAGTAATCTGAGAATTATTCTTAATGCCATCTATTGAATTGCTTATTCACACTTCATAAATGATCATTGAATCACAGAGAAGAGAGAAAGAGACTCCTAGGTACCTTTGATCTATCTGGCCTTAGATAGATCAAATTAGATATTTCTGAATTTTGGTGCGGTATCTCTTAACATTTTGATATTTAAGGGATGCTGCATTGGCATTAAACCAACAAGTATTTTAGCTATAAAGTTTTCAAGTTTTAATTTCATTTTGTTGCCTGTGTTGTGAATGAAACATATTCCAAATGAGCCAAGAACATATCTCAAATGAGAAACAGTGCTTTCTTCTTGAAAGCAGTCATGTGTTTTTTATTATTATTATGTGACGCCTCCAGGGAGTCCAAAGACTCACCGAGGGAGAGTACCTGCTCTACAACTCTGTCTCCGCAATTCAGTCCACCAACTGACCACAACTACACCAACACCATCTACCACTGATAACCACCACTGGTATTTTCAAAGACAATCACAAACATCCGTGCCCACGGCGGGATTCGAACTCACAGCCTTTTGGCTGGAGAGTGAATACGTTGACTACTCAGCCATCCAGGCTGGCAAGTATCTTAGCTATAAATTTTTCGAGTTTAAACTTCATTTTGTTGCCTGTGTGTGAATGAAACATATTCCAAGTGAGCAAAGAACATTATGCATCCATTACTTGATGTCATTCTGACTAAACTTGTTTTTAGCATTGCCAGTAAGAAGAAAACTCATGGGGATTTTGTCCATGTTAGCAATTTTTCACAGTTTTCATATTTGTAACATTTATTTGTTATTTAATAATGAAAAGTCCCCCCCCCCTTTGCATTTACGCAGATCATACCATACATTTGCTTTCATACAAATCAAAAATTTTTTTGATTTGTATGAAAGCAAATGTACAGTATTCAGTGAGTATAAAATATTACCACAGTTATTTCCAAGTTTAACGATCTTGGAAATTTGTAATGAATTTAATATTTTAAAGAGAAAGGTAACCATCAGGCACATGAGCAGTACAAAGCCCAGGCCTTAGGGTGACCAGTATGGTAAGGAAGGCAAAATCAAATTTTGAGAGAAAATTATTGGGGAAGACCAAAGATAATCCCAAAGTGTTCTTTTGGTATTGTGGCTGGGAGGTAACTGAAGCAGGTGAAATAGTTGAATTACTAAGTGATCATTTGCAAGGATATATATCATCCAGGTGGAGATATTGCAGTAACAAGAGAGGCAAGTGGCTGATGTGGAAATGAAGATAGATGAACTTGAAGGTACATAGATATGAATACTGAGGGGAGGGGGTTAGATGGTCTACCAGCTTGAGTATCATGAGACATGCCTTTGACCAAATTGTTTAATTTAGGTCGCAGCTCAGGGTTAGTCCAAAGGGAGTGGAAGGAGGGGAAAATAGTTCCATTTTATAAAGGAAGCTCAAAGACTGAGTTAGTAAATTATTGACTGATCAGCATCTCAGGAGTGGCAGTCACAGTATT
This sequence comes from Typopeltis vanoorti, assembly GCF_054136105.1. Classification (NCBI taxonomy): domain Eukaryota; kingdom Metazoa; phylum Arthropoda; class Arachnida; order Uropygi; family Thelyphonidae; genus Typopeltis; species Typopeltis vanoorti. Next base: position 73,832,650 of record NC_143563.1, on the reverse strand, counting down.
AAGGGAAAAAATCCAGAAATGAATAGATAGGAATGGGATACCATCTTCACTACAGTGTATAAATCTGTCACCTGGGTTTCTCGGGGATGGGGTGGAGAGGATCCAGGGGCAGGGGACCAAGGTGTGGCAGGTCTATGGAATTTCACCTTATGAGGATAGGTTAAAGATTTGAGAGTTACAGAAATTGATCAATATGCAGAAAAGGAGTCATATGATTGAGACATACAAATTACCAAAAGGTTTTTACAGGAATGATATATAGGGGAAATATTTCAGACCCAGTCTGGTGGTGGTGGTGAGAGAACTACAGTCATCCTTGGAAATTTATCAAGGTTGTGGGGACTAATTTTTTGGCTTGGATAGTAGTGAATGGTTGCCAGAGTCTGTTGTGAGTGCCATGACTGGGAATGAGTTCAAAGCGAAGTATGATACTTATTACACAAATATTAGATGGTACTTGGCATAATGTTAAGGGCCTTCGTCAATGAGTCTAAAGACTCCGTGGAGTTATTCATATAATAAAAATAATTTCTTTTTTAAAAAAACAGACATCTTGCATACATTCCTTAACTGGTGATTTTACAGTGTGCACATGAAATCTAAAGTAAAGAGCTAAAATTAATTCTTCTCCTTTAGCCTCTTTCCATCCACTGCTGGATAGCAATAGGCTTAATTATGTCACTTTAAATTAAATACCTAAGTGAAATAATTCTTATAATTCTTAAAATAAATGGAAAGAAGTTATTCTATAAGTTATATGAAAATTATGAATTGCACATTTTTTTCTGTGAATTCTATCATTTATTGTATAGTAATTGAAGGATGAGTAGGCATTGGTCTCTTATTTTAAGTAATAATATAAATTTATCTTTAGGAAAGCCTGCGAAAGGAGGCAGATTATATAAAGAATGCCAGTGTTCTTAAAGAAAAGTATTATGCTACATGTAAACAGATAGGAATTGAGGTAATTGTGATAATTTAAATTCTTGCCATAATGTACAGTTTTAAAATGATTATTTCCCCCCCCCCTTGAAAACACAATTAGTTAAATGTTAGTGATAAAAATTCAACAGTATATCTTTAAAATGTAAATCTTAATCTGTCCTTCATCTTCTTCACAAAAGTTTCTAAAATATCAGTTTATAATGATTAGCATTTTACAGGTGATTTAAAAACTCCACTATGACAATGTCAAAAGAATATAAATTATTAACTTCTACTAAATTAAAAATTATTAAAAAGGTATTAATTATAAATAAAATATGCTATTGGTAAATAGCATATTTTATTCATATTAAAAAAATACAGTATTATTGCATCATTTATTTTCCTTTTTCCTAAGTTCCTGTAGTGTATATTGTCGAACCCCCTTTAAAATATATTTAGTCTACTGAATAATGCGAACATCTTAAACAAGAAAATCTGAAAATTTTTTGTAATAGATATTATTCTATTTCTTCTATTGTTTTATATTCCTAGCTTGAACAATTTTTCCTGTTTTGAGTTTATAGAAATTGAGTCATTTTTATGCAACATTTAGATTTCATATTGATCTTTATTCTTTTTAAGAATTCAGTAATGCAAAATATTTTGTAATCATTATGATGCATAATGTTGAAACTTAATATATGCTTTCCTGTTTCAGGGAAAGGATGCTAAAAGTGAATTGTTGGGCTTATTAAATGAGTTACCTAAAGTTTTTATGCAAGTGGTAATTGCAGTAAAAGAATTAAAAACATCCAGAGATTACTATGTAGATTTTTTGAAATTCACATTGGAGAAGTAAGTCGACACAAGTATTGTATGTTATAATTAATTCTTGTTATTCAAAACCATCATATTTTAAATTTATATCTCACTGGGTAGTTTTCTTTCAGCCATATCTGTAGTGAATAAACTAAGGATGCTTAGTGAATACTTTTAATTTGCTGATTAAGTAAGTGGATGTTATTAAGCAGTTTGTAACAGTGACGTAAGCTACAACTTATTCTGGAAGTTATAAGAATGTCATCAGAGACACAAAAGATGACAAGAGTTTTCCATCATTCCTTGCTATAGAAGTTACATGTGTCAG